>NW_010223555.1:306-107393 GCF_000690775.1 Eurypyga helias | reverse complement strand
TATAAATATTTAATATTTAAATTTCAGAACAGAACAACCAAAATTATCATTTCAGTTCAGAAACAGGTGTAGTGAGACACTTATCTTTTATTGGAAGCAATGAAATGAAATGTTACAGAAAATAATTTTTGGGAAAATTCCATGTTTTCCATCATTATTTAGAATAAAAAAAAATGTCAGAACTTCCATGCAGTAAGGATTCTCATTTTCTGTATTGCCTGATGTTATTATTTTTCTTCAAAATATTTGGACAGTAGATTTTACATCTACAGAATTCCTAGCTGTCAAGTTGTACAAAGAAATAAATTTCATCTATCCCATCCATCTCAGTTGAACAAAATGGTGCTCATGCTTCCTAGGGAAGTTTCTAGTGAAACCATGGGGAGTAAGGATGTCAATAGTGAATTTGTTTTGAACTAGGTAAAAAAAAAATATCTTCTTTCACACATCTCTGGAGATGACATGTGAAAAGAAATTCAGAGGTGCACAAATTTTTCAGAGAGATCCCCTTTGTGAATGGTATTCCTGTAGCTATCTGTCATAACTCTATTTGCTTGAAATTTCAGAATTTGAGTAGTAACCAACAGTTTTGTTGCTTTTGGCTTGACAAATCATAAATCCCAAGAAGCCAATAAAATTTGAATTAGGCACATAACCTTACCCAATATGAGCAACACAAATCCTTCATATCTAGATGGATCAAACGTAGCTCTATAGAAGATTTGTATCTAAATGTCATTTCTGTATCAGGAGGAATCTTTTCCAGCACAGACTTCCCTGATGCTCTTGTTCAAGCAGCCTGTCAGGTGCAAGCTTATGATCCTGCCCTGATAAATCTGTTAATGCAGCATGGCCTGAAATTAATTGTAAAATATAACCACTCTAATTTCTTTGTTTTGAAGTGGAGAGAAAATGAAACAAAATAGAAGCAGCAGCTTACTAGTGATCAGGAACATTGGACATCAAAAATTTGCTTGAAGCTAATAATTGTTTCACAATATGTTAATGATTAGTGTTGTTGCTTGCTACTCTTTTGTTATTTTATATTAAAACGGACTCCATTTTTACAGTAGCACTAAGCCATGCTTCTACAAACAATTTTGTTTCAAAAGCTGTGAGATATGACTGAAGGAAAAAACCTGAAATTTCAGTGCCTGTAGAAATAGAAGAAGATTTGTTTTGCTCTACACTGATGTTTCAATGTATGAAAACGTATGATTTGAAGAACAGATTTGTTCTGATGAAGTTCACAAGGTAGTTTGTATGGTTTGCATGACTATCTAAGAAAAACGAATGGTTTATCATAGACAGGAAAAGAGCTGTAGACAAAGGCTAATATAGCAAAAAATAGTAAGACAGAGAGATGTTTAATGGTAAGAAAATATCTTCACAGAATCACGGAAATGCTTGGGTTCGATGGGACCTTTGAAAATCATCTAGTCTGATGCCTCTGCCATGAGCAGAGACATCTTTCACTAGATCTGGTGGCTCAAAGCTCTGTCCAACCAGACTGAACACTTCCATGGGGCAACCACAACTTCTCTGAGCAACCTGTTCCAGTGTCCCACCACTGTCGTCATAAAAAATTTCTTCCTTATGTCCAATATAAATTTACCATCATTCATTTTAAGATCATTGGCCTTTGTCCTGTTACTATAGGCCCTAGTAAAAAATCCTTCTCTGTCTTTCTATAAGTCCCTTTTATACATTTAAAAGGGTCACTAGGGTTTTCCAGATCTGTATCTTCTCCAGGCTGAACAACCCCAAATCTCTCAGGCTTTCTTCATAACAGAGGTATTCCAGGTATCTGACCATTTTTGTAGCCCTTGTCTGGGCTCACTTTAACAGGTCCATGTCCTTCTTATGTTGGGGACCCCAGAGCTGGATGCAGTACTCCAGGTGGAATCTCACCAGAACAGAGGGGGAGAATCACGTCCCTCAAACTTCTGGCTACACTTTTTATGCAGCCCAAGATATTATTTGCTTTCTGGGATGCAAGCACACACTGTCAGATTATGTTCAAATTTTATCCACTAGTATCTCCAAGTCCTTCTCCACAGGGCTGCTCTCAGTCCGTTCATCCCCAGTCTGTATGGATACTGGGGATTGCCCTCACACAGGTGCAGTACGTTGCATTTGACCTTGTTGATTTTCATGAGGATGGCATAGGTCCACCTTTGAAGACTCTCAAGGTCATGCTGATTAGCATTCTTTTCCCTCTAGCAAATCAACTACACCACTCAGCTTGATGCTATATTCAAGCTTTCTGAGGGTGTACTCAATAACACTGCCTATGTTGTTGATGGCAATATTAAATGGTATTGGTCCCAGTATGAAATCTTGAGGGATACCACTCATTATTACTTTCCACTTGGCCATTGACTATGACTTTTCAAGAACGGCCATCCATACAGTTCATTATCCATTTTACAGTCCATCTGTCAAACGCACCTCTCCAATTTAGTGGCCAGAATGCTAGGGGGGACTGCATCAAGTCTTGCAGAAATTTAGGTAGATGACATCCTTAACTCTTCCCTTGTCCACTGTTACTCCACTATAGAAGGCCACTAGGTTGGTCAGGCATGATTTTCCCATGGTGAAGTCATGTTGGCTGTCTCTAATCACCTCTGTCTTCCATATGTTTAGACACGTCTTCCAGGAGGATCTACTCCATGATCTCACTGTGCATGGAAGTGAGGCTGACTCATTGTTAGTTCTCATTGTCTCCTTTTTTACCTTTGTGTCCCATTCTGTGATCACCTTGACCACTAATTGGCAAAGTATTATGTGCCTCACTACGATATTGCTTCTATAAGATGAAATGGAAAGAATTGTTAACAGTTGAACTGAAAATATTTTGTTTAGTGTTATTTGACATTTCTATCCACTGAAGTGGATGTGCTCATAGTGCAATTCCTAAACATAGCAAGGGATACTTTCTCCAATAATAAAAAAACAGTATTAGCCCCTCTCCTGTCAAAGTCAAAGGAAGGGATCTGAAAAAGTACTGTTTGAACGATCACTACTTGCTCACATTTCATATCTAGAGAGAGAGAAAATGTGCATATTAATTCCTCACATGAATTTGTTCACACACCTGCACACATTTGGTGTTTAAAAGTCTGGGTTTCACAAGACCGAGAACAATTATGAGAAAGAACAGGAGCATAAAAAGACTGCAGTAAATGTCTGTTTGACAGTGGTTTGCTACATATTTCAACCCCAGTCCTGGGTTGGACTAAAAAATGCTGCATTGGGTAGAAAATATTCTTTTGACAGGTGGTTAAAGTAGCAGTAATAAGAACTGGACAGCAAATGGTGATATGGATAATATGAGATATCTTTCAATGTTTATCCTATACTTGTTCAGTATAAAAGGTGAACGATAGAAAAGTCTGGGGGCTCAGCTCAATTACAGGGTTTTCACCTGTGTATCTGATACCCAAAGCTACCCAGAAACAGTGAGCTCACATAATCTGCAGTTCATTTGTGTATATGAATCACCTCAGGGTGGGTGTTACACATTCCGGTATATAGCTCAGGGCAATAAGGAAGGTGCCAGCTTCTGGGGGAAGTTTCCCTGAATATTACATTTATGCACTTATAAGAGCAAGTCTGTTTAGAAACAGCGTTTTGTTTTGTGGTTTTGTACATAATCCTTAGATAAATGTGCTAGTTTAACAAAGAGGAAGCTAAGGGGTGGTTTAGACTCTGCAAATACCTGCTTAAGAAAGAAATATTTGACAGCTCAAAGTTCTGAACTCATTCAGAAGAAAATAAAAGTTATGGTGGCTGGAAGCTGAAGAAAGAGAAATACAGTAACAGAGGTCCTACTCTTGTTTTGTTTGGTTTTTTTTTAACAGCATAATTAACCACGCAAACAGCTTTCCGAAGAGATACAATGTGTGTCCAAATAGTGCAAACTTTTAAACAAAACTCAATGTTTTTCAAAAGGCATCTCGTATCAAATGAGAATTGATTCAACTGTGAGGTGTTGTTTATGTTATACAGATGGGAAGTCAAAACAACAATTAATTCTGACTTTATAATACCTGAATCTGTCCTGCCTTGCACGTGCAAGGGTAAACCCATCATCAGTTTAGCATATTCTACTTCTTCATTGTCTTAATTTGTGTATTACAAAATAAAAACAGCAAAACACACAAATTATCTGAAGATGTGATGGCCTGTCATTTGTCAAGAGTCATAATCTGAGAACACAGCTTTATTGCACCTTTTGTTTCATTCTATTATTTCAAAGAGTAATGTAGCATTTCTTAATAAACAGAAGCCATGATGCAGAAGAATTTCTGGTTAATCTAAAACCCATTATATGGATTATTCCATTTCATTCATTAAGCTTGGTGTATTTAAGGCATGTTAGTATGTATTGTTATGTTGCAATTATTCCTTTAATTTATTATTAAAATAAAATTTCAAAATTAAGACTATGTCAGTGTTGAGGTTTAACCTGGCAAGCAGCTGAACACCACACAGCCATTTGCTCACTCCCTGCTTGGCAGTGTGATGGAGGACAGAACTTGGGGAAAAAAAGTAACATTTGTGGACAGAGATAGAGTTTGATAGGACAGAAGAGGAAAGGAAAAAAATAATAAAAATTATAAAAGAATATACACAATAAGCTATGCAAAATGCAATTGCACATCACCTGCTAACTAATTCCCAGCCAGTTCCTGAGCAGCGACCCCCAGCCAGCTTTCCCCCTAGTTTATATACTGAGCATGACATCATATGGTATGGCATATCCCTTTGGCCAGTTTGGGTCATCTGTCTCAGCTGTGATCCCTCCCAGCTTTTTGTGCACCTTCTTGTTGGCAGACCATAGGTAGCTGAAAAATCCTTGACTTAGTATAAGCACTATTTAACAAGAATTAAAACTTCAGTGTATCAACATTATTCTTGTCCTAAATCCAAACCACAGCACTGTACCATCTCCTAGGAAGAAAATTAACTCTATCCCAGCGGAAACTAGGACAGAATGTCTGCAGGGATTGATATTAAACTCCAGTGTAGCCAAAGAAACATCCAGCTCTGACATACCTCCATTTGTTATCCTAGGTTTGCCCATGTTAAATATTGAATGCCAGTGGATAGCAGGTCATGAAATCAGATGAAACATGGAGTTGAATATGCTTTTATGACTACTGCAGATGCAGAATATAATAGAGGTTGTTTTGGTCAGTGTTTCTGCTCAGGTAAAATCCTGTTATCCCTGCCTTTTCTCTTTTTAACCCACAGAATACTCTTCCCTAAGCAATACAGACTGTAGGCTTTCTTGGAGATATCCCTATGTTTACAGACACTCAATAATGTAACCCACCATGGGCTGAATTCTGGTACTTCTTCCAGAAAGAGCCATCTGTAAACAAACCCTAGACTTCAAACTTTAGAGGTGTCTGCTAACATATTTGCTGTTCTTCTACAAAGTACCCTCTGTCTAATGGACTCAAAGCATCTTGAATTCAACTGCAGACTTTATAAATATCTATCTTTATGGTTTCCATCTCAATCAGATGTAGAAAGATTTTTTTATCTGTCTTGTCCATACCCAGAAGGACCTGTTAACTTGCTGTGACACACTTGTTTTAAGGTCTATTGCAGACAGAATGTCTGCTCTTGCAGAGCTAACATACTTTTTATTACATTACATTTAAGCAGATTTTCTCTGCCCAGGAACTAAATACCTCCATGAATTCCCACTGAAGAATATCTTCCTTTACACAGGAAGCGAAGACATGTGTCTATTCCTCAGAAAAGACAGCTGTTTTACTATTTAAAATTGTTTGGATGGTGAGGGTCTAAGATGTTTTGGCTCTCTGCATATGTGGAAAAACACACACATCAGAGGTAACAGTCACTGTGTAGGTCTCTGTTGCTTTGTTACTGCTAAACAGTGTGGTTTTTATTAAAAGCCAAATAAAGGATGATGCAGGAAGGAGTAAAACCACCATTTCTCACCTTTCCCACAATTGTTGTCCCCAGAGGCACAGAATGCTGTTCTTCCAGGAGACACGGTGGTATCTAGGGATAGGGAAAAATGACAGTAGATGACTTCTTTTTTGCAATATCTTTGCTTTATATTGCTGTCTTTTCAGCAACATTAAATGGCACAACAAGGACATTTGAAAGCACAGGTACACAGAGTGAGAATTTGGGATGGCATCTTAAAATGGCTAAGATGATAGCCAATTGCTATAGTGCAGCAGGTCATGTGTGGCTTACTCTACATCTTTGTGTAGTACATATGGTTGCATGCAGAAAGCTGATTTCTGTTACGTGATCATGCTGTGCCTGAGGCACCCGCAGGAGCGAAGTTTCTAACACATGATGAAATTACAATGAACCAATGACGCATTGTCTAGGCAGGCTCTGTTCATGAAAACAATGTTTCAGATACCATTATCATCTCAGCAACAGGTCACAAGAGGCTTATTATTGTTCTTAGGATTTTAATTTTTAGGCAGTTAAAGAAAGAAATACAGGAAGATATTTGTTTTCTTTTGTTTTGTGTTGGGCTTTTTTCTTTTGGTGTGAAAAACAAGTTCTTCTAATTTGATTTGCTTAATGTAATAAAAAAAAGAATATGATTTTTCAAGGAAAATTACATCGTCTTTTCTTCGGAAAACATTAATGCATTTTTTGTCATCTTGCTCTAATTAACTTCCTTTAAGACTGTGAAGTTGGTCAGCAGTGTGTCTATGGTAACCAAATTACTTGAAGGAGTTGCAAGTTAAAAGAAAGAAAAATTAATATGAACTGCCCGTTTACAAAAGTGTTCTTCTTAATAGAATTCAAGCAAGTCCTCAGAGAAATATACTTTCTATTCCTTTTATTGCAGCTCGCTCTACTTACCTTGCTACCCCATAGTTCTCTTTTCTTGTCTAATCTGACATCATTCCAGTCTCCCCTAAAATCATTCAATCAGCTCATGAAGCCACAAGGAGATGTAATAAAAAGTGTAATAAAAAGTGTGGTAAAACCTGTGGGGAAGTGTGGGACAGGAACCTTAAACAAAAGAAGCAATACACAATAAAAAAGAAATTAAATGAACAGAACAAAGGAGAAACAGTACTGAGCAGAGGAAGCAAGGAAGTGGGTGGTTGCCTCTGTTTCTGCCAGTAAATTAAGACTGAACTGCAGAAAGATGTACTTGAGGATTAGAGGCTGTAATTTCAGTGCCTTGTGAATAACAGTGTGCAAAAACACCGGAGAATAAATTCATGAGTATAGCACCTCCTGGTTCTGATCTCTTCCACCTTAAAATAAACTCAAGTGTTATCATACAAGAAGCTCTTTAACCTCAATTGGTGGTGCTTCATGTGGAGCTGCAGCAGGGCTGAGCCCTTTGAAAATATCCTTCTGCCTGGAGAGCCATCAACGGAGCCCTTTTCCCAGTCCTCTCTGAGGCAGTGGTGTGAGGAGAGAACTGCAGGAAAGTACAGTGAAATGGAGAGTGACTTTTTATTATTGCTGGTCTTGCCATTTCATGACAAATGGGCAGGTGTAGGAAAAAATATTTTTTTAGCTGTGTTACTCTCAAACAAGCACAAAATTTTGTTGTCTTAAAATCTTTAGCAAAGCCCTCTCTTTCTAAAATTTGTGTTAATAATAATTTGCTATAAGAAAAATCTTATGTACATAATTATTCCTAGTAGTTTTTCTGATTCGGAAGGAAAACATACTTGGTAAATATCATATCTGAATAAATTCAACATTGGCCATTCTTACACAGGCCTTGCTAAGCATGGCTTTATGGTGGCATTATACCACAATGATGAGAAAATTTGCTCTCAAATGCAGTGAAAAAGTGGAACAAGTGTTCCAAGAGATTTTGGGGGTGGCAGAGGGGGTTAGCTGGCCTGCCATGTACTATACATGTGCAATGACAATGGCCAGAGGCAGAAAAAAACCTTGCAGAAATTCTACAGCTAAAAAAAAGCCTTCAAGAATAACCAGCCGTATATGTATCCATTGATGGCTAGAATGAAATTCATCCAAGATGAGGTAGGTGAAAAAGAGGTTATATTATCACTGCTGTGGGAATTAAACAGCTAGAGTAAATATTTTAATTTTTAATTAATTAATATTTTAATATTTCCTGGCAGAAGGATAAAACAGCACACAAAACACAAAAAATTCTTGTGCATCAGGACTCTCCTGATTCTCAGGTGAGGTTAAGAAATTTGAAGACCATGGAGAGTTACAGTTACTTGGCTTGTTGCTTCTATCCAACTCTATTGCATGGCCATTAGAGGAGCAGCCTCTGCAAGAGACCTATGCATAAATTCCATTAGTGTCTACCGAGATTGGAGTTTGTACTCTACACTGTACTAAAAATGCTCCACTAAATAGCCACAAATCCACACTGTGTCTGTAAGGCCCAACATATTAAGTCAATACAATACTATGGAAGCAATTATGGTTTAAATCAAGGTGTATTGGTTCAGTATATATTCCTCTTACTTGTTTGCACAGCTGATTATGATATAGCCTGTCTTGTTTGAGCCAAACCTATAAAATACATATATTAGGAAAGGTGTTAGACTGCAGCCTGGTATTCAATGCACAGATCTTGCTCTTACAGCTGTTTTTAAACAAGATCATTCAGGCACACTGCTTCTCACTGTGTCCTACAGTCAGATTTTTTTCATGGCAGCCCTTCCAAATAGGTCCAGTACTATAGAGAAATAATTGAAAAAACTTTTCAGGAAAAAAAAAATGTCCATTGTGGGGATTTTCCTTTATAATACAAAATTAATTTTTTAAGACTACAAAATATTAGCATATATGATCATTTGGTATAAGCCAGCTGCCTTGAGTGAAGAAAATTAGGTTATAAAATGTTCTTTGGGGTTTTTTTATTATCCTTAAAACTGGGTTGCAGTCAAAGTGTTACCCCTAAAGTTTAGTGTTAACCCTCAAATAAATAACACTGTCCCTTTTTCATCTTCTTTCAAGATAAATACACATTTAAAACAAATATTATTTGAAATTATTTGGATTACAGATAATGAAAAAAGAGTAGCATAGTTACATTATCATCCAATACCATTAAGAAATACTGAAGGCCTTAATCTTTCATTTACTGCAGTTTTATGTCAGAATAACTTAATTGAAGGACAAGCAAGATGTCTGGAGAGCATTACTCTTAAGGGTAAAGGCTTTACTAAAACATTAGTAAAACTATGGCAGACATGCTGCATTGGTTTAGCTCTGATAAGGTGCTGCCAAAGTCCTAGAAGCATTCAGGGTCAGACATTTGTGATGAAAATGGTTATTCAAGGTCATCCTGATGCACAAAAATCAGTGAGGAGCCAAAGAAGATACTTTTAAAGGCAGATTCTACTGCAAGCTGCAGAGCTGAGAAGGTCCTGCCCACACACACATTGCAAAATGCTACAGGGTGTCTATTGGGAAATGAATAATTAAAATCAAAAACTTTTCTAAGTTCACCACTTAAAGAGACAAAATTCTTAAATAACTATATTTGCTTTCAGATTTCGGAAGAAAACAACTGGTAATACAGCTCATTCTTGAGCCTAATCAGCTGCTGATGGCAGGGTAGTTAATATATCTTCTTATAAAGTAAATGAAATAAACGATTAACTGTTCTATCCTGAATCAAATAAAACACTCAGTAAGACAATTCCATTATTTCACTATCTATAATTAGTGGCCACTGTGGTTACAACTTAAAAAGCAAGATCAGCATTTACCAACAATAACTTTACGACTGTATGTGTGTTACTGCAGTAATTTCCTATTCTAAGGGCTAAGAAACATTATATCATGATTTAGTAAATGTTTCAAACATCTGACTTTTTCATAGCATTCACTGTAATTCTCCCTTCTTCCTAAAAATTCAAATAGCTAGTAGAATCAACAATTTAAACTGTATAACAAATTGGGGGTAGCAAAATAAATTAGTTTAGTCTTTTCCAGCTTGTAATGTGGAGACGAATAAACCGCTAACCATGGGCCTTTGGAGACCTTTGGAGACCTTTGGAGACCCTTTCTGAAAGCCCCCTGCTGAATCTGTGCAGCTGACTGACTTTGGGCTTAAGCTGCTCTTAGGAGTTATTCACCACAAGTGCCAGAAGAATTTTTTTTGGACTGTACCACAACTTTGGTCTCTAAACTCAAAAGAAGTCACTTCTATCAACCCTAACCAAGGTCTAGAAATAGAAACTCCAGTCAGTCTTTCAGAAAACTTATTCCTTATAATTGTTTTCTTCAAATAATATTCCTCTCTTCACTCTTCTTTGTGCTGAGTGATAGAGGATGTAGAAACCTGCCATTAGCTAACGACTCTCAGAAGAAGTAAAGATTGCTTAAAAGGAATTAAAATAAGGCTGAAATGAACAGAACTTGAGAGCTCTCTGAAACGCAGTTTCTGAATCAGCTAGTTACGCTTTGAAAGACAGCCATTAATCACTGCTAAAGGGTATTTACAATCTCAATAGTCCATCTCAGAGAAGTGTTTCTCAACCTTTTTAAATTCAAGGACCACTTAACCTTTCTGCAAAAAATCTGAGCATTGCTTTTGAGACTCTTACCACAACCTGATACATTCATTTACAACCAGTTAAATTCTGTTCATTTACTATTTTCACTGTTAACATGTGCCTTCCCCGATGGCTATCCTGTCTGTCTGTATTACTAGTTTATAGTCTCTGCAAATATTTTTTTAAAATCTTTGGCTATTGTTTTGTAGAAAACATTTACTAACATACAGATCACCTAAGGATCTAGAGAATATGGTCAACCCCTAGTTAAGAAAGGAACTAATTTTATTTATTTTTATTTTTTAATTTCAGCCACTCCTACAGCCTCCCCTCCCCTTGCTACCAAAACCTTGCCAAATACAACTCTATCAGTTCTTGACAAAGACACAGAAACACAAGTTTCAAAAGCTGAGGGGAAAATACAACTGTGTGCCAAAAAATTGCCACCAACTTGATAAGAGAGTCAATTACACATGCAAATAACACTTGTGTAAACATGACTGTGTTTCTAATATTCATTAATGTATAGCATTAGGACACAAGCAAGATTAGGGCCCCATTGAGCAAAATTCATGGAGACACTGTTGGTCTGACAGAGTTTCAGTTCTAACCTGATACAATCCAAAAATATTTTGCTAGGGGTGTTACCACCATGATTTTGCACAGAAACTATGGAGTTTTCCCAAAATTTTAGCAGATTTATAAAGCTACTTTTTGAAGTGAAGGTGTTTTGTTTGAAGGTGACAAAAGCCCCTGTGTTAGATGACAAACCTATTCTCTGAGACAACTGGCACATCTCATACAGCTAAATGCTTCCTCCCGAAACAGGTGAGGCATACTTAAACCAATCCATCTGGAGACAATTCTGTCCTCCAGATCATGCTCCTATTTGTTTGGGAACCTACTAGCTGGTCTGGGCCAAAATAATAGTGAGCTGTATGCCAGCACTTGAACACTAAAGGTGGTGCTCAAGCCCATGTCCTCGTCCTATATAATTTTCAAGGATGGACATAACCGCTAAATCTGTGACAGGCCTTCAGAATGAAGAAGGTCTCCTAAGGTCTCTGCACCCACATTTACTTATAAGCAGGTAGTGGTGACTGTCATGTCCACATCTACTGCATGGTCCTATTGCCAGTGAAGTTCAGTTCCACTGGTATATAGACTAAGTTCATCCCCAAAATAGTTGCAGGACTGTGTTCAGCTCATCCAAAACCCTGGCCCCAAACTGAGAGTTTCAACAATCTTTCTGCAGCAAAACCATGAAATAGAGGAAAGGATTATTTCAATTCTAAACAATAGTAAAATATAAAATATAGGAAATACAATGAGGTTTTCAGGAAATCACTGTAGTTTCAGAAAGATGTGTCAAACAATATATTTAACCAATCACATTTCCCCAGAATAAGAAGGCAGGTTTTTCAAGTGTCCCGTTTCACAAGTCTCATGGGAAAATTAATTCCTGAAGGGTGAAATTATCTGTTCAAAGCAATTATTTTGCACTTAATCCCTAGAAATCATCTGGAGACTCAGAATAATGATTCCCAAGACCTCTTGCATGTGGCCACAGTCCATGAAAATATAACTTCGGAGAAGGAGTGTCTCCCCCTCATTATCCAACTTCAGAGCTGTTAAAAACCTTTTGAAATCCCCTTCCCAGAGCACAGACTATTTGCAGAAGGGACCTTCCAGATACAAAAATTCATTTTGCAGACCTGAAAAGAAATGACACCCCTATGTGTCTGATGTCTGTGTTTCATATTTATATCTCAAAGAAAACTAAATGCTTCTGGCAGGGTTTCCTGAAAAATAACAGATATGTTATTGGATAGCTGACATCCAAGCCCAGGTTTTGGTGAGTAATTGAAGGATTGATTGTCCCAGAGAATAAGTATTTTTTATTACCATCAGATGGTTCAGTGCAACTCACTTTACAATCTGTCCATCCCTAATTGTGACAGTTTTCATCCCGTTATATGTTTGTCAAATAATCTAAATTGAGGTTGGTGTGGGATTTTTCTCCCTGGGGTCTTGAAATAGAAAGCCAGACTTAAAAATAGTTTAGGACAGAGTGATATATATGTTCAAGCTACCTCCAGTGAAAGCTAATGAAGAATTAAATGTTCTGGGACTGATCCTTATCTTATTAAATCGTGTGTGTTTTTGTACTGAAGTCTACTAAACTGACAAGTCAAAACAGTGAAAGTTTGTATTAAATATAAAACAGGAGCAACGTTATTTATAGTAAAAACAAGAGGGAACTATAGTTGATAAAAAAAATCTAGTTTTCTTCTTAGTTCTTTGATCCACTGATTGCCTTCAAGACAGATCTGACATGCTTTTTGATTAATATTTGATAAAAGCACATACTTTTACTAAGTATGATGAAAACTTCATCCTGCAAATACAAATTTTTGCTGGTTGTCAAAAATAGACATTTACAACTAAGTATGAATGTAATGCCGTAATGCTCTTTCTACCAAAAAATTGAAAATTTTAATTCCAGGCTCACATAAAAATCAGAATGAAACCAGTCTCTAAGATTCACTATAATTTACTAACAGAAAAACCTGTGTCTTAAGGTAAAACGGCACAAAGACTGAAACAACCCAATTGGAGTGCACTGGATGGCAATATTAATGCTAAGGTTGCTTTTGGAGCCGTAAAATATTTCTCCATGCCATCAGAATTTTGGATGTTGCAGTGTTGAATTTGTGGCCTCAGTGAAATTAAAATACCAATGCCATTGAATCCAGTGGAACTGCTACTCTGGTTTACAGGAAAGACTATGGAATACTTTTCTTTAAATATTATGACATACATTTGCATTAAATGAAAGGTGCTGATTTGCATTGTGGTAATGAAAGTACTTTTCTAAACATAATTTTTCTCAATCGTTTCACTTGTCTTTGTCTTATTATGGAAAGGTAAGCCCTACTTCCAAAAATGCAGCTCATTAGCACGCTTGGATTTGCCTTCTGCTGAGTCTGCCACCAAGGATGAGCATCATTACCAATAACTTGCAGGCTATGGGCATCTACTTAATCACTGACCGAACGAATGTTGCTATTTGCTTTTCATTTGCACTTGTGATGGCACAGTTCTCACAAAAGCGAACAAGGGTGCCCGGTCACAGAAGGATCTTCAGCAGAGATCAAGCTCTGGCAGGCAGGATTCCCAATCGACCTTTTGACCAAATGAAGGGACCTGCAGTCCCCCTCTTTCTGATTTAAGGGCTTAATAGGAATGACACAGATTTCTGCCTTTTGAAGCCTGTTCTGAGTGTGACAGTGGTCAGAGCACTGCTATGCAGGACTCCTTGCCACATATCATGGGTAAAAAAACTTCTCAGGAGCATAGCAGACCTGGCACCAGCTCCCAGTAGGGCACCATCTCCTGAGGGAAGTAAAAGTTATTGCTGTTAACACTGTGCTCTGGGAGAACAGGGAAACATTAACACAGTAATGTTTTTCAACCTTTAAAAATCCTTTTTAAAATCCCATAAAGCAAATAATTTAAATATTAAAATACAGATTAATAACCATTTCTGACCCTTTCCCCCCAGGTATCTGCAGCCTATTTCAGACACCGTTTCCACAGCACAGGTATCTGCAGCCTATTTCAGACATTGTTTCCACAGTGTCTTTCTTTAAAAGCAAATAAAATAACAATTATATAATTACTTCGGAGAGTCACGCTACCTTTATTTTCACACTCAGACACATTTATTTGTTTTGTTTACACAGGTAGTACCATGCCTAAGTGTTCATTTTATGGGGAAGGCATGATAGCCACTCACCAGAGCACCTTCCCATGTGTCATGACTCAGTGGTCTGTGACTCCTTGAGTAAATAAATATTGGTCTAGCAAATCCAACTTGAAGGCAAGAGTGTGCAGCACAGACACTGAATGACAGAGAAATGCTGTCCTGCTTAGTGCAATAAAGGAAGTAAGGATTGTCTTTCTTGAGAGGCCCAGAGCTGAACTGTAGCTCTCTAGAGGGGAGTGATGTCGAAAAACATAAGTGTCTCCTCAAGGACTTGGATGCAACTGAAAGAGGCTTTTCAGGATCTGAAATTTGGACACATTATTTGTGCAGCAGTTAGATAATTAAATCCTGCTTGTGTACAACATTTGAGATGGTGCTTTCTATTATATACTAGCAATTCCTCTCTTATGGCAAAACAGACTTAAATAGAAAAATTTGCATAGGAATGGTATCTTCAAGTGGGGCATGACTTGAGTACATGTGTCTATGAGGCAATTTCTCTGTGATTCTCAAATCTCATTCTCTGAATATGAAAAGCAATCTAAATGAACAAAAGTTGATTTAAAGGTAACTTCTATACTTGAAAAACAAGTCAAATTCACTGGTTTCACGTTAAATATGAATTATCTGGAAAATCCTCCTTATTCAATCAAATTGCCATTGTTAAAGAATGAGTTTATTATATTCTTGGTGGGTCGCTTGTATAGTTATTTCCATGGTTTACTGTCTATGTTGCTGGAAAAACAGAAAACGTTCAGTTAGCATGGGAATTATTATTGGTAACTTGCTTTGAAGGCATGACATATTTTACAATAGTCGTATTTTACTTCATAGATAAAACAGCTCTATTGTGAATTACCAGTATGTAGAGGGAGAGTTTGAGCAGAATTCCAAATACGGAACATTATTTTGTCTCTTTCAGCATTTACTGAAGTAAAGCTTCTGCATTTTGGCCTATGTAACGCTAAGTTGGGGGTACTGTTATAACTTCATGTCCTTACGAAAGTTAAATCAATTTCTTTTTTTCCCAGGACTATAAAGGCAAATCATAACTATAACCATACACACAAAACTTTAATATAAATATTGGTTTATATCATCAATATTTCATAAGCCCTACACAGAGTGATAGGTAAAATTGTTAAAATAATGCTCCAAGAGAAGTAGGTTGAGCTGCAAGTAAAAAGGATGAAAACGATAATATGTAAATATATACGAGAAAAAGCATTGCCTTTCTGAGGTCACCAAGATTTCTATCAGGCAAATAGATTTGAAAAGTACGTTTCAAGGTAATTCACCTTGGAATCAGTCATTGGCATAGTACAGATTATGTAATAGACACTGTTCATTGATGGAGCTTTATCTCTGAAGTTTTTCTGGTTCCTTTAAGGGTAAAATGCTTTCTACTATTTATCAAACACTGGAAGAATAGTCATATGGAGCAAAGATATCAGGCAAACCCTATCAATAATGTTGTGGGTGGTGGTTTTTTTTTTTTTTCCAGCTAAGCATACAATGTTCATTTGGGGTAGAGGTTTCAATCAAGACCTGAACCAAACTCTGTTAAATTCAATCAGGAAACTCTTACAGATTTTAATGGACTTTGGAGGTCTTCTGAAGTGCTTTACCCTTTCCATGTTCAATTTCTGGAGTTCTTCCTTGTTGTGTGTGTATGAGTGTTGGGACAATGCCATTTTTCATCTTTATCTATCTGCCAAAGCACAATTAGAAGATCAGTCATTAATCTATATGTCAGGAGATGTCCCGTTTCTTGCCTTTGTTGTCCTCATCTTCTCCTGCCCTGTATTTTTGTTTCAATCAGATCACGTCTAGGACCCAATTGGTAACTAGTTTATTAAATCTCAAGGAAATTGTCAGTAAAGTAAAATACAGAACACAGTAGAAGAAGAGCTGCAGTAAATTTTACTCAATATTCACTTTATTTTATTTTCATCTTCAAAATTTCAATGACAAGAGTAATTAAAAACCATAAGAAGGAGTATTGTCTTTGAATCTAACTGTGAACTGACTCCTTCAGCATTAAAATCTCTCTGGAAAATGTCTTTTCAGTAGTGATCCACTGAACAAGACCTATGCACAATATGATCATTTTAGGTTACGCCAAGAATGTTATTGTTGCTTTCACAGAAACAGAACATTGTGTTTCAACCTAGGAAATCTATGGACAACATATTTTTAAACAATATAGCCCAACTTTTTAGCAAGTTTGTAGAGCACAAAACACATTAAGAAAATAATGTAAATTAATTAGCCTAAATTTCTAATTATTTACACAATTTTACATTCTAAATCTAAACATTAAGGTCAATTGTTTGGTTATACTAATATGTCAGAGGACTGGCTATACAAAGAAACAGCTATGTCAGAAATCAATGTAGTATTGTTCAACAGTTGTTGGGAATTGACATGGTGATTATCTTAACATTTCTGTTCCTCTCATGCCTGAATATAACTTTTTTCTTTAAAACAAAGGCTATTACAGAGAACAAAGATGATGCATTGGTTCCACTATGATCAATTAATTCTGACACTGATTTTAATGGGTTTGAAAGAACACCTTCTTAGTGATCACCAGGTTGGAATGTTCCTTCCTCCAATTCCAACTCAGTTTTTGACACTGGATTAATTTAGTAAAACTTTCACTCCTCTGAAGAAAACTCGAGATTTGCAGCTTGTTTCAGTATGGACAGAATTTTGCTAGCCAGGTTTTCCTCAATGCTGGATGTTACTGTGTGTGATTTAGAAAAAACATAATTTTTTGGAACTTGTCCTTTTTTAAATTTAAACATAAAACCAGATGTGTCTGAAAGTTCTCCTAAAGTTGAACTGAGATGACTTAAAAAAAAAACCAAACCCTGGATGACTTCTAGCAATCCCACACACTAATAGGATACAGGATGCTTGACCTCTCTTTGAATTTCTCTGCTGGCATATTGAATTCATAATCACTCTACCCTGGACTTGGAGATGGAGCTTCCTTGTTCTAAGTGTTACAGGCTGATGATATCAACAGATGCAGAAGAAATGCCAAGGCTGTAAGAAATCAAAGGGTTTTTTAGCATGTTAAGATCCAGCTTTACAAGGGCACTTAAACAGGGACTAAGTCCTGGTTTCACTCTGAGTTTCTAAATTTTAAGTATTCTTACTTTAAAAATTATTATTTACATGACATTACAATACAGAAACTTTTAGATTCTTCAGAAGAGGATCTAATATTCACATGTAAAGAAAAATATGAAAGCAGTTGTGGCCACTGGTTTCTAAGTAATATCATGCTTCTTATTTTATTTTTATTTTTAAATGTTTTAAAGCCTTCTGAAATGTAAGTTCATTTCTTTAATGGTTGTACATTTAGGTTTAATCAGTAGAATAAACTTCTAGCTTAGTATCCAAAAGTTATCTTATATTTTCATAGTGTATTTGGAAAATTATAGCTGTTTCTATTGTTACCTTTTAAATTACACTCCTTTTTTGGCATCTAATGTATTAATCCTGTATATGCTATCAAAGAGCTATAGTTTCTAGAGAGTTAAAACTTGAAAATCAATAAATCTATTTAAGAACTTGAAGTTTCTGGAATTCTCATCAAGGCTACTTCCTGTAAAATAAAAACTTAAAAAAAAGTAATACCAAGTTGTAATATGAGATTAAAAAAAAAAAAAAATCAGTTCAACTAAAAAATGCTACATCCTTCAAGTACAGAATCATCAAAGAACTGTGAAAAAAGTCTTTATGATCTGAGAGATGTTCATACCATGAAGGTGTTTTGTAGGTTTGTTAAAGCAGAAACTTTCAACTTTTATACACACACTGCACAAGGAACAGTTTAAATTAAGAGTAGTATGAAATTTAACTTAACTGCACATTCTTAATGTCAGTGACTCCAGTCCAGATGAGGGATCATAAGCAGAATTCATTCATCCTCTAATCATTCATGTTTCCTACCATCATACCATAAGTCAAATATACCAGCACAGGCCCAGGACACAATATTACACTACAAATCCCTAGCCAGACTTACACTTAAAACATTATATACTTCCTCAGCATCTCATGTGATGACATTAAAAAGTCTGGTTATGAAGGTCCAAGTCCCCAAGAACTTAGAAAGTATACAACAGAGTACAGTATAAATTGTTCATGATACCAAGAATCTGCAATAGTTATGAGAGGTGATTAAATATCACATCCGAAATAACAGCTGTAATTTCCTGGTCTGCCTTTCTTCCTGTATTTTTTTATTTTGATCAAAAGTCAAACTAAGAATTTATCACTAAAGCCAAGAGTTCAGAACCACCATCTGCTTACTGACCCACATATGCATGTTCTTCTTTCCAGTGAAAATATTTACACTCATGTTCACCCATCTTCAGTATTTATAAAGGTGGTATTAACAACAAAGACAAATTTCTGAGGACAATGTGGTTCACCCACTCCTCATTCACACGAAATCTTGCAAGCATCTAAAGCTGCCAAGCTTCTATAATTACAGGTCCAAAAGTCTGTGCATCTGAGCTCTTGCACATGTGTAGGAGTGCACCAGCTGTTTCCTTCCTCTGCATGATTTTCTCCTTTCCACTTTACCTTGTTAAGCAAGGTTTCCTAAGGCAACTGATAACTTAAGTGGGATCAGACCAGGATGAAATTTATCACCTAGCTCAGAACCGAGTCTCCCAAATACATGTCAAGATATGCCACAGCACTGTAAAACCTAGAATTTCTCCTCTGATCTTTCTGATCACTTAATCAGGCAGGACGAGGGCAAGAACAAGGGAAGAGCAAGGTAGAAATCAACTTCCATACAGAGAGGTTTAGACTGTTGTTATGGGTTTGAGGGATGACTAAAGAGGAGGCAGGAACACAGTTAAAGGCACCTGCCACAGTGATATCTGCCTTTAACAGTGAGATCAGAGCTGTGCAGTTGGAGAGGATTATGATGGATACCAGGGTGGACAGGATGTGAGAGGAGAAGCCATGAAACTCAGTGGATACACTACACTTTGGAATAGCACCCTCCCTTGAGCCACCTGCAGGCACACATATGCATGCCCCGTCCCTGGTACTTCCGTCCTGGACCTGACCCCACTGGCTTCTTCTGCTGCCTTCTCAACCTGCCTGGCCACTGCAGATTTGTCTGGGGATGACTGGGTGACCCTGATTACCCTCACTGGACCTGCTCTGCTCTCCCAGTTTGAGTCCCAGTGAGGGCACTGCCCTGCCAGCCTGGTGTCAGCCTCAGCTCCCAGCTGCTCCCACAGCAGAGCCGCCCACTCTTGCTGCTTCCCAACAGGATCAAGCAGCTTGATGAATGCATGCAAACGTGCCCCCAGAAAGTCATCAATAGCCAGAGTATTAATGCAGACATATAGATGTAGCAATTTGGTATGTGGGGTATTTTTTGTCAGCATATGCTGATTTGTTTTGATATAGTGGACGTATACTTCAAATTCAGCTTTAAACACAGCGTAAGTGGAATACTCAGGGTGTGTATAATGTAGGAACAAGATACTATATATCACAGTATAACATAAATTCAAGACATGCACATAATAACTTGCAGATATTAAGTATGTCATTACCTAATAATAATAGAAAACATAATAATAACCACAACGATGATAACATTGATGCTTAATATTTATAGACCATTCTTCAGAAAAAGGGTAGTGTTTTACTCAGCATTATACAAACACAAGAAATAGGGACTCCTTCCCATGGTTTGTGGTGTGAAATACTGCATGTGGGTCTCTTAAGGTGACAGTGAAGATGTGGCAATAATACTAATATGTTGTGAGGCTTGTGCAAGAAAGTTACTAGCAAACTGGAGGCAGTAATGGCACTGAAATGACAGGTAATAAATCTTGGCAGTTATATTAACCTTTAAAAGGCCCTTTATAATATCTGCTTAATTAAGCTCCAAACCCTCAAGTAAAAGTGTTATTTCAACAGTTTAAAAAAGAAAGTAAAGCAAAACCCTCAAAGGGACAGACTCACTAAAACACTCACAGGGATAAAGTCAGGGTTTGCTGGACTTCTCCTTTCCCAAATTAATAGTGTCGCTATTAGCTTTTCACTTGTGTGTTTTTCATAAGGAGTTTCTATCAGTTTAGTTAAGAACCACACTAAAAGTAACCAAATGAGAGGAATATGTTTAAATATTAGTCTATTTGTCACACATATTATGCCCTTTCTCCAAGACAAGCCGTAAGAGAATGGTTTTCCACAGAAGCCTGTGGAGCTCACTGTTTGTGGAAAGGCAAGTATGAAGGGGAAAGTTTTCTAATGTGTTCTCAGTGGCATTGAATCTGGGTTTCTGTTGGACTAATCTGAGGACAGAATGACTCAAGATAACAATTCCTGCTTCACCATGAGGTACAAATTTCATGAGGAGATTCTCACTATTGTTCCAGATGGTCTTAAGTGACAGGCTAGAGCAGGTGCAAAGTATAAAAGGCTTTACAAAGCAGAGTTGATTCTTCCAGTTGTATTGGGAAATGATCTATGTAAACCTTTGGGCATGGGGACCATGTGACCTATGTTGCTGCTACTTAGCATGAAGTCATAATCTCTTCTATAAGAAATTTCTGAGTGATTTTTGATGGGAGAACTTTCTTGCGACAATAATTAGAGCAGGAATTGGCAAAACAGTAACTGTGAAAGATTCACAGTGGTACAATAACAGTGCCCAAAGCCTGAGTTTCCTAGAAAATTAAGCAAAACCATACAGGCCTTGTTTTCCTTGAATTAGTTAAAATCAATTGCATATCCTCCTCCATTCCAGAACTGAATTGCTGACTGTTCACCACAAATCCTTGCTGTTCTCAGTCTGGACATAGGTTAACTCCACCAGTTATGTCGCTGACCTTCCCTGTTCCATCAGTATCAATTCATTCTTTTTACACCATAGTATTAACCAATTATCCAAATTGTATTCTTGTGTTAGTAGTTTGGAAAATGTACAGCATTTCAATATACAGTTATTACATTGTACGGGAAATATTGGCATGGAATACTCTCCAGTCTTGACAGAACAAATAAATATATTTTCATCTTTCCTCATATAAACATGCATGTATTTAACCTAATACCTTCTCATGTTTATGTATCACTCCTAGTCTTTCATACCTGCCCATATCAGTAGCTTCGAAATCCAATTTTGGTCAAGACTGTTGCATTTTTCTTTTGTCAATTATTATTAGTGAGCTAGTCCACACACTTCCACAGGCTTCCTACATCTGGTAGGCTGTATAAAAGGTGAATATGTTAACAACTTCATTTATTTGTTTGCTTTATTTGCAAAATAAAACATGAAACTGTTCAACACAATCTAACCTGCTCTTAGTTGAGAAACCATTTAAGCTTACCGCAATCGATGTTCATCCTCCCAGAACTCTTTACTTCTTTTCATACTTTGCATCTGAATTTAGTTTATAAGCAGAAGTTCCTTCTGTTCTCAGACACTCAAACGTATCTAGGCATGACTTAAACTCTGAATGAGAATGAAAGAATTATTGGGCCACAGCAGCACTGCACAACAGCAGCACTGCACAACATGATAAATAACATATGCAGTTAAAATTGTAGACAAATTTTAAGTACGCAGAATGCAATTATTTAGGAAAAGTGAAAAGTGTCCAGGACATTAGAACCAATACCCAAACTTCTGGAAACCTTACATAAAGCACAGGATTCCTACCATATTTCCATCTTCAAAATACAGAGTTAATGAACTAGTCATTATTTTCCACTACTGTTCAACACAATAATTTAACAACCTGATCCATATCATCACCTCAAAAAATTTATTTACTCCCCAGTAAATGTCCTCAAAAATTGGCTAAAGACTGCATCAAAGGAAGGAAAGTGTCTGCCACAAAGCTTTCTAGATTTTATTTAAGGGTTCTTGGAAAACAGAGTTGTTCTATTTCATTAACCTGAAATTTTGGACACAAATAATTTGCTTCAGTATAAAAACCCAGAAATCTCAAATCTTCAGAGAAACTTTAAAAAAAACCCCAAACCCTGAAAATGTTTCAAAATTATAAAATTGAACATTTCTTTTGACCTGAAATTCCATCTAAGAGCCCAAATTCCAAAATTCCTGGTTCAGTCTCCTTTCTCCAGATTTTCTGAGATGTAGGAATGGACAAATTTTGATTTGTCCAAGTTGAAACCAAAGTCCAGATGTCCAAAAAAATTTGACTGATGCCTTTAGTAACTGTGCTAAAACTCAACTCATCTTCAACTCTCCACACCAGCTGGTTCTGACTATGAGGTAGTGCTTGGACACAAGTGGCTCTTTTCCACTTATTTTATCTCCAGATTTCCACATCAGCAGATGTAGCTGGTTTACTCTGTATTTAGAAGCCAGATCTTGAGCTAGCATGCCAGAAGTGTGAGCAAGCAGGGACAGTGGCTCATGGTAACACTTGGAGGCTATAATAAAAATAAAATGCTCAGAATTTAAAGAATTCAGACATTTCCATGATGAGAAATTTGGAAAGGCATCTTTCCAGGTTCAATTTGCTACGCTGAACCCATAAACATTCTGGGCTACTCAGAGCCTGATGGCCTTGAATGCTGTCTTAGGGCTTTCCCTCCACATAAAAGCTGGAGTGTACCCTGGAAGACTTTTGAGGGATTGCCATTCTCTGACAGCAAATTAGTCCCAGCAAAATTCTGACCAGCTGTACTTTTGCCTGAAATCCTTTCATTTCCATCAATACTTAACTCACAATGTCACAAAAATGGAATCTTTATGGCATGCCTCAAGACCTCTTCTCTATATTCTTCACCAGACACTGTTTAAGGAGGAGTTTATAAAATGTATTATGCATGTATGCATCTTTCTTAGCTGTGCAAATTGATCTCTAGAGTTTACCTTAAAACACTCAAATGCAAAAAGCTAAAAACATGAAAGAGTAGAGAAAGAATAAGTAATATGCTTCATTAATATCATGAGATAGTAAAGGAATAACATTAGTTTGTATTAGTTAGTTAATATTTGTATAGTCCTTTGAATATAGAACATACTCCATACAAGCACTAAATTACATTTAATATTAGGCTGTCAAATCTCTCTGGGTTCTACTGCTCTTTCCTGCTGGGTACTATGGAAATGAACACACGCCTAAGAGGGTGAGCACTAGATCAATCAAATTAAATCAAATCAAGACTACACCTTAATGAGCATTGCTGGATCTGTTTTGCAGACGGCAGTAATGCTTGTGCACCTGCTGCTGTAATAGTCACTGAAACATCCCCTCCTGATTTCAGATATTTTTACTTTTCTTTAATATGCATGGATCAACACTGAGTTCATTAGATTTGTCTGCATACTGATGCTATGCTACTATGCTGGTGGCATTTCTATCTATTTGCACCTAAATTTACATTCTTTACCAACAACTTACTATTATACCAAGTGCTGGTTTTGTTGGAAATCGTGATGTGCTCATTCTAGCAGTGATTATACCTGTATTAAGAATGAATACTTACTTAAATTTTGTGCTGATATCCTGATTATAAAGACTATGATTGGCCTGCTTCATAGGAGCATCAGATGAAAATAACATCTGCCCTTTTATAACAGCTCAATTTATAAATAGCAATCAATGAGTAGACAGTATACAATATTACAGTATAAAGTATTGATAAAGCAGTATAATTACATTTGCAAGGTGACCTGTCTAGAGCCTTGCAGTATCAAGTGAGACTCCTTTCACAAGGCACCTGGTTAATCAAAAAACGACAATTGATGCCCTTTTTGGGGGAGGCTATTATTCTGGTGTAGCTAGATATGTGAAAGAGAAAGCAGTGAGACAAATCACAACAATGATACAGAGAAGCGGAAAAGTGACCAAAAAAAAGTTTTTTTGAAAGACCTGAGGTAGAATTTATGTGAAAAAAAAATAAGGTTAATGCTTATAGTGTTTGATTTCAAGTGCAGTGTAAAAGAGTGTTTCCCACTCCCCATGTAAATAAGAATAGGATTGTTATCAAAGTAACCTGGCTTCATCATTTCATCATTATCTTTCCCTCCTACCCAAAATAGCTTATGACCACAGATTTTTACTAGCCATTCAGTTTGAAAGAAATAACTATATATCCCTGTTCCTTTGAACTGTGACTTCTTCATACAGAGTGCTGCAGTGATTTCTCCTCTTTTTGGTCTCACTGTATATTATCAGAGTAGAAAATGATCTTTAGCTGGATGAATTATTGGAAAAACTCAGTTTTGCTGTACTCCCAGTAATAAATGACACTAAGCATCCTGGTTATTGTTAAGCAAAAATATTTAGCAATAATATTTAGGACTGCAGTCTAACAGGAAAGCTGAAAGGAGTCCAGTTGCTAAGGAAAATAACCACAACAAACAAAAAATTATCTCTATTCATTTCCTAGCAGTGACAGACAGGATTGACATATCTGGTCTTAACATCTGAATGAATATTAGCAGTTCCTCAGCAACTAATACCATGGAAATAGATTCCTATGCCCCATGGGTATGAATCTACAGCCGAGGATTAATTGGGTTACTTTTACAAAGCACAGACTTTTGTAAATAAGCTTAATTTTTAAATGAACGTGGAGTTTCTGATAAGTATGAGACTAATGTCTTGGAAGATTTTTTAAGCTCCTGCTAATGCTGCTTTGAACTTGCTTAGGTAGGTCCAGCACCCAGCGACATATATTTGTTTTTCATGTCCATGAAGCCTTTGGCCTGCCTGCCAGCCTGCCCAGGACTGGCAGAAAGCAGTGCTCTATGTAGTGGCTGCTGTTACACAGTGGCCTTACTATAGTCTGACTTGGAAGTATTATTCTGCAATGAATATTAATACGATTTTCTTTGTTGAGGCCAGTGTACTCTGAGAAACCTGCACTCTATTCCTGTGACTCATAAACTAATTCATACATATGTATCATAGGTGTATTTTATATAGATTTATCAAATTATTTTTCAGTCTGAGGATGACAGAACTCTTTGTTAGTTGTCTGAGGGTCTTTTACAGCAGCAGAATCCAAATTCTTTGCACTCATTTCTGGATATCTTTAATTATATGAATATATATCTGTATGCTATGATCACTGAAGTATCAGTGAAACTTGAACATGAAAAAAAGAGTTCTTTTGCAACTGGACCTACAAATTAGTTTTCTATTCAGCTTTAAAATAATTTGGATTCATGTAAAAATTAGCTTCATTTTAATACTACACTGAAATTCCCAAATGGTTAGAAGAAACCAAGGCCACTGACTTGTTGAGACTCAGCACCTTATTTTTAGACAGTTAAATTAAGAAGAGGTTAATCTCTCCCTCAGTGTCTATCTGAGTACCTGATGATAAACAGAGGATCTGTAGGACATGATAAACTTGACCTCAACCTGTTTGTATCTACCAAAATCTAAGAATCTTTCTTGTTCCGAACCTTATCTCCTCTAGGCTCAGAGACTGAGATGGCCTCAGATGACCTACCAATAACTAGAAAAGCTTTAGCAATGTTGCATATACATTTTATTTATTGAAAGGAAAGAATATTAGCAGTTGGTACTAATACTCTATTTAGCAGGACTGCAGCTGAGAGAATGTTGTAATGAGATTGGCGTTTTACATGAGAAATTGCTACTACTTTCCTAAAATGCACCAGTGGTCTCCAAGTTATATTTGTGTCTGAGAGATAAGCCAAATGCCATTACTCTGTCCTGCAGTAGTCTGTATTTTTAGAAAAGAGATGAAATAACCAACACTTGCATTTTTTACATCTGTGATATGAACCAATAACCCCATGAAATTGGATGAGCACTAACCTTCTGTGAAAAACGATTAGCCCTATGTTCTAAGATAAAAATAATAAAATATGAAAAATTTTTGAAGGACAAGAATTGCTCCTCCTGAGCTGAGAATTAGATTTCTTTGTGGAATTGTTTAGATGATTTTTTGTTTTTCTAGAAATGTATGGAGTAGCAAGTAACACTATTTATTAAATTTTAAAGAAATACATAGAGAAGCTTGAGTATCGGATACATTTCTCAAAAACAATGTGGTAGCTGAGATTTCTGCTCATGCCTTTCACCTTGATCTGCAAAAATAGTGTGAATGCATGCAAGTACAATTTGCCAGTGCTGCTGTCAGGGATACATTTAGCATGAAAGAACTTTTACTGAGCTTGATGCTTTACCAGGCATATGAGCTAGTTAATTTCAAGTCTAGCTCAACTCCACATAAAACCCTTGCTTTTAATATATTTTCAATTATACTCCAGGCAGAATGGATTTTTTTATTTTTTCAACTTAAAAAACAATATTTGGTATAGAGTACATTTGCTACTTTTAAGTAGAATTTTGAAACATATCCTTACATTTACATTGATATTTATATTTTTCAATTCTTTTTAGTTTTTTAAGAGCATTTTCCTGATTTTGTCATGTGTAATTTTAAAAGCAAACACAGAAAAGCCAATGTCTTGTTTCTAGTAATTTAGCCAGACTTAAATGTACCTCTTAAAAGAACCAAAGAAAATAATTACAGAGACAATGATTAGAAAGATATAAGGTCACATTTTCAGAAATAACTACATGGAGCTGAAATTCCATTTAAAAAATGATGCAGGAATTTGGGATTTTTTACATTTCACTGAACATCAACATAATTTTAGCAATTAAGTGTTTACATCACTTTTCACTCTTTTACATATGCTTTAGGACAAAGAATAAATTACAGGAAAAGAAAGACTCATTGATCTATTTTTCATAAAGTTAGTTGTTAGATTGACTATCTGCAAACTGAAGGCTGTTGAATAACTTACAGGTTATTAATATTTTGGAATCTATATAAAGGATGAGGCAAGAAGAAATAGTAGTCAACTATCAAATAAACTGCAGAAAATTTAAATCTTGGAAGTAGAAATTATGTGCTAAGGGGAAAGAGAGGACTGGAAGTCCCTCAGGAAATCATTAGTGACAGAAGTTGGTAGACCAACCCTGGCAGCCTCTTGGGAGAGTGTCAGACTAGCAGGAGCATTACTGGTGGTGGGTGCCTCAGTAACCCTGAAAAGAGCCAAGGCAGATGTGTCCTGCATGGTAGAGTCCCAGAGCTTTTCCTCATCTAATATCATCTCATCATGTCTATGAGTGAAGGATGCTCTATATGCCCCTTGTTTTGAGACGAGGTGAAACAGCCTGATAGTATTCATCTCATCGAAATCTTTATGGATGCATATGTCTGCATCTGTCCCAAATCCAAGACACTCCAGTATTCACTTATCTCCCTGTTTCCTTCAGCTGCACTGAAGTCTTATCTCTGCCTGAATACTTTTCTGATAAGTAAATTTATTTTTTCCATGTAACCAATATTACTGGTACCATGACCCTAGAGAGGGTACTTGGAAACACCAGTAAGATTAAATGCTAATTATAGAAGCTGGGGAAAAAAAAAAAAATAAAAGGCTGCCATCCATCTACAAAACATAAAACTGTCTGAGGCTGGCAAAATGGGAATGCTTTGATAGCAACCATCCATTAGAAACTTATTCCTATGTTTCCAATAGGACTCCGTTTGCCCTTGAGTTTCAATTCTCTCAGGCTAGAAATAGGATGGTGAATGGGTTGCTGTGCTCCAGACTGAAGGGAATGACAGATGTTCTTATTCACACAGAGGGTACAGATAAAAGGAATGGGAAAAAGTTCGTACACAGGTACATGGGGTTCACCTTTATATTGAGTCAAATGATTTTTGTTAATGACCAGTATCTTTTTATTCCCAAATTAAGTCAGGTATTTATCCCTGAGTAAGTCTGGACAGGGATCCTCTAAATGACCTTACAGCAAAAGAGGAAAACACCTCATACATATTTTAAAACTACCAATAAAGACATAATTTCTCATGTTATAATTCAAAGCCTGCTTTGATTTGCTATATGGCCTTTCTGTCTGTATAACCTGTACAGTTTGTCCATTTAGTAAACCTATAAATGTATAGGATAGTGAAGAACTACACAGAGACATCCAAGCCAACTGCATCAACATGATCCTCGATCCCAGAGGACACCTGTCTCGGCTTTGCTGAACTCTGTCCATGACCATATACTCTTCCTCTCATTAACTTCAATGGTGTAGTCCACTAACGAACCTGCACAGTTTCTCATATCACAAAATGTATGAACATTTAAAGTTATTTGAATGTGATGGAACATTGACTTGGCCAAATCTTTGAAATGGATATGCCTAGAACTTGCTCTTTATGTAAGCTCCTCTCTGCAAACTGTAATATTAGCTATTCAGCTGGAAAAGACAGATTTTATTGGAGTATAAACTAGAGGAGAGAAAATTTGGAATGTCTATGTCTGCATAGCAATAAAAAGTTTATTCCTCCTTGAAATTGTTCTTCCTTGAAAGAATGTCCTTGCATACGGTCTTGGTTCAAACCAGCTCAGAGACATTTTGGGCAGCAGCAAAAGTTGTTTATTTCTCTGTGGTTTTCTGCCACCTCTGTTGTCTGGCTGCCTAATCCTTGGTCTTTTCTGACATTTCTCTTCTTCTTTGTATGTGAGTTGAAGGGTCTCTGGCCCTTGCTGGGGCCTTGGCTCCTTTTCCCTTCTGTATCCTGCAGCCTAAAAACCCCTCCTTCGGACACACTTGAGATCAGTCTCCTCTTTATCTTTACAGAAAGGCTGACATCAGGAGAGATGAAACACAAACATTCATTGCATGGAATTATGCAAATACTGTGGACACCCTATGCCAGCACAGCTTTCCCCCTACAGAATTGCCATGGATTTCACAAGCCTGCTATATGTTCTCTGCCAAGATCATATCTTCACTGTGAAGAGGGAGAACAGCACTGTTAGAGAAGGAAACATGGAAACCGCTGTAACTCATCTGCCTTACCATCTTACATATGGATTTTATTTCTTTGATACAGAATAATTGAAATCATCACACTCTGTATATCATAAAGATGGAAACATATTAGAAAAACAAACATGAGAGTATGTCTGCATGTCGTAGAGAAGAGAGAAAATATACTGAAATACTCTGCTTCTTTCACTAGATGATAGAGTTTACAGATCCATCAACACATTTTGGAAATTAACCCAAATATTTGTTTACATTAACAGTAATGCAATGAACCTGTTAACCAACAATACTTATGATTCTACCATTCTACTTGATAACAGTTATGAGAAGTAAACATATTTCATTTGATGTGTATCATCCACTGTGATTCAGAAGAGAACAGTAAAATGCATTTATATAATATGATTAGGAGTAAGAACAAAATGAAACAAATAATATTGCAGTCATTAATCAGAATCAAGTCCTTGCTGTGCTAGGCACATTCCAAGCTGACATAGGAGATATTATTACTTTACCACAGAGGGAAATTCACCTCTGCATAGAAAGTTACAGGTCTATATATCATCTAAAGTCCACATAAATCCACCAGTTTTATGTGGAGTTTCCAAATATGGCAACATCTTTTTCCATAAAGAAAACAGGATTACACAGGAGAAAATTTACTTCTGGCTTTTTTTCAAGCTGAATTTCAGTTTTATCACCTACAAGACTTAGAACAAGTTTATGTACTTAAGTGCCATTTATGAAGTACAATGTGGCAATAATAACAAATTTTATCACCTTATCTGTACTAAGGTTCTCAAGATGAACACAAGCCATTTTTCTGAAAATGTGTTAGCTTGCTCTGAAATAAATGTAAGGCACCATTTATGAGCTGGGATATATCTAAATCCTGGTGTTTGAATGAATACACTGTGCTAGTTAAAAAGCAAAACAGTTTGAACAAAGAGCAAATACCTCAGCTTCCAACACAAACAGAATAAGAGGTCTGTAAAACATCTCATTTTAGATGTTTTGCTGCTATAAAAAGAATTTGATCTTCTACCTTTAGGTTGTAAAATCAGTCATTCTGGATCCAGCGCCTTCATAAAATTCATGACTTGAAAAATGGAGGACAGAATTAGTAGATGGAGGGTTTCTTGCAATGCAACCTCATAATATAACTCTTCCATGCTAAGTCTAATAGCTGTGACACAAGGAAAAGTAAGATACTCAGAAATAACTGAAAACCATGGTTAAATTAACATTCCTACCTCCGTGCATATGTAACTTGCATTTACATAGCCAGTGACATGAAAAAGAATGAATATAAAAATAAGTAACTTTCAGATATTATCTATGACAAACCTGATGCTGTACAGGTATCCTCAGTTCAACTGATAAAAGGAAATGTTCCTAGAACAAGTACTGTCTACCCTGGGCTTTGGGAAAGCTCAAGTTTGGGGCTAAGTCTAAGGGGGGAAATTCCACATTTGTTCAAGAGGAATATTGAGTTTTACAACACCCTGCTCTAAGAAACTGAAGTGGGAGATGTTTGAAAGTTTTCAGAGTTGTGAAATGTTCAAAGTTTAACCTGAGACAGGCAAAGTAGCAGAGTGAAAATGAGGTGAGCAAAGAGAAATGTGGAATAGAGTTTCCATGTGACTTAGCAATTTGTCACTTCAGTCTCAATGTCTTTTATGATTCATAGCTAGAGAATACCAGATAGAATCATAGATAACACTGCATACAGTAAAATCTTAGAAACAGAAGTTTTGGGTTGGATAAGCTACCAGCTATGCAAATTTTCCAAAAAGAGTGTCAATAAAACCTTCATATCTTTGCACTTGTTTTCTATGCATGCAGACCACATACTTTTCAAATGTTTTATACATAGACACTCGTTGGCTGAATTACTTTTTTTTTTTTTTAATCTTTATTATTTGCTTCACTTTCCATAGGCCTAACTTTTCATAGCTCCAAGGAACTCCTAAACATCTAAAATTACCTAAAACAATTTTGTATTAAATAATCACAACTCATGACTTTAACATTTTGAAATCTTAGTCTTTTCAAGAAGCAGAATGTTCTGAGTCTCTGTGAGAAGATGAGAGTGTAGATTCTAATGACATAGAGTGTCCTGAATTTTTCCCTGCAGCTCTGGAAGAGATAAGATTTTAAAGCCAGCACAGATCCATTTGAACAGAAATATCATTTAAAAGGATACTCCTTTTAAAAGGTACTGGACTGGAATACAGTCCAGTGAATAGTGGATGTAATAAAATTTTGTAATTGTGATTTACTTTCAGAAATGGTAACAAATAATGTTGCAGGATTTATATTTGTGTCATTTTGGGAAGTCTGTCTGATATGTTAGTTCAGGTACACTAAATCTGCTCTCTTGTGATAGTCAATCAGAGAGATTAACCTAGGAGTCAACTGTGATAAAGAATTTATTTTAACATCTTCTGGAAGATGAATATGTAATACTGTTAATCCCATGGCCAAAAGTCTTGGATAAAATTTAAATGTCACCTTTTTATTATTTTTCTTTTTTTCTCTCTCTCTTTTTTTTTTTTTTTAATAAGAACACATTGGTGCTGCCTTTATTGCCATTCCAGGTTCTCAAATCTTACGTTTTCAAGCTTTTCTCTGAAACTTCGATGACTAGCAAGTTGTTAGCATATCTGTTTTACTGTTTGATAAGACCTGAATCCAGGAATGAAAGTTGTGGGGAGACTTGAGGTTCTTTTGCAGAATACTGATTTTTATAGGTGACGTTTTAGAAAAGCAGGAAAAACGGCAACATAAAATAATGAATTCTCAAAGCTACAGATGTTCCACAATTTCAGAATGTAACATGTAATTCTTTCCCAAAACCCAAATAATATACTGAATTTTATAGACAGAAGTTAAAAAATATTAGCAACATCACATAAACTATTTTTTTATCAAATAAAGCTTATACTGAAATATCCACAAGAAATTAAAACATAAAAAATGTTGACATGAACAGCAAATGTTTCCCATACCATATCAGAGAAGTTGCTACCAGTGAATGATAATTAAATATTGGCCTTTGGCATTAATTTTGGATGTCATAACCAGACTTTGTAAAATGGAATATAACTTTTTAGTAAAAAATGTACATATGCTTTAAAAGAAGGAGCAAATATTGAGCAGTTACCACCAAGCTGATGTGGTTCCTAGAAATAAAATATGTAGTAGTAAACAAAAATGTCATTAAAAAGTGATACTGGATCAGACAACCACTGGTGTTCAAAGTCTTAGGTATTAAGTAAACATCAGAACAAAACTATTGTTTTATCAGTTTCCGGTTGCTTTCTATGCCTCTGCCATACATCTAAGGGATAGAGCAGTAAAGCAAACTTTTCGCCATACTGCATATACTTAATGTTGACACAGAGCACCGAAGTACTATATATGGTATGTATGTTATACAAAATATAATTTCATCTGATTTGAAGTGACACGGCAGATTAATGAAAACATTTTGCCAAGTTCTTTAATCTTATTGTTGTGTTACTAATCCATGACTTCTGGACTTGCAAAAATACTGCAGTATTATTTTGTCAATGCAGTTTAAAGGATGTGTAAATTTAGTGGCACACCTTTAGACAGAGATACAAGCAAATGAACATCATTCTAATAAATATTCTTTCTTTCGCTTTGCCCTCACACAATTTCTGAAGATAAAGCAATTTTTAGGATATGATTGGGATCTACTTTTCCCATTTCCTGTAACTGAGTTTGACTGTACAGTGAAGTTCCTGCCATGGAAGGCAGTGTGTGAAGGTGTTTCTGACACGCAGTAAGGGCATGGCTGCAGAGCCAGGAGCAGACTGAGTTCAACCACCGGCATGAACCCCCAGCAAGGCACCAGCCAGCTCTGGCTCCCAGGTTGTGCACCCCTGACAGTGAGGGGCTGTGCTCTGACTGTGCCCCTGGGAGCTCAGACTTACTCCTGTGCTAATTCAGCTTCAGCACAGGTTGGCATCCCCTGCTCCATAGCTCAGCAGGCTGATGGAGCCCTGAAGGTGCTCACAGGCAAAGCTATGAGATTATACATAAGACAGTATTTGGCCAGTCTCCTAAAGACTTTATAGTTGGTGGAGACTGGTAGGCTTTTCAAAGCAGTCATGCAAAGCAGGAACCTAATTTAGATTTTCGAAATTACATCCTGGACACTCCACCCTGTTACACAGTAACTGCTTCCTGTGCAGTAATTTTTCATGTAGGTAAGCCACAGAGTCAGTCAGTTCAAGACATGCTCTCAGTTCTGGTCTAACAATGCAGTCTTGTTTTTCACAAGTCTAAGGATGCTGTGAAAGCCCACACACATTAAACACAAAACCTGTCAGCCTTTAAATAGCTGAGAAATCAACCTTGCGGCAGGCACTAGGGCTCACAGAGAGAACCAGCAAGTTACCTTCCACAGGAAGGGTCAGTAGCATTCCCTCCCTTTCAGTGACGTGCAAGTGCCAGTGCTTCCATATTTCAGCTTGCCTCTTCTAATACAATCCATGTTTTTAGGTGACTGAAGTTGCTGTTTGTCAATGAATTTTTCATCCCACAGGTGGTATTACGATGGTGTAATATAGTACACAACAGTCTGTGGCAGACACGTTTGCTCTGAGCTGACCAGAAATCCTGTGGCCAACATTAGCACAAATGACAACCGGAGTGAGTGGGATTGAACCCCACTTGTCTGATTCTGCACCCATGACACAATTAATTCACAACTCAGATCACTTTCTCAGGGGTAAAAAAAGGGTTGAAACTATTATATCTCTTCCAGGAATGATTTAGATTTGCTGAAGTTTAAAACAATGTCCTGAATTGCACACAGCATCCTGCTGATAGTCAGTGCAAATTACAGAGCATGGGTGCATGTGAGCCCTGTGTGACACACAATTTACTAAGCAAAGAGCCACATTCTGCATTAGCTCCTTGATTAATTGGACTAAACCTCCTGAGAGTTTTCCAACATGCATCATGGGATGGTTTAACTCAAAGAGATATCTTGAAGGTAGGCTGTAAATGTGATAATTTATTGAAAAGAGTTTGAAAGCGAAAGAAGGAAAGATAAAATATGGTAACAGTACTATGACCTTGTATTTTAGTGACTGACAAATTTTAACTGTTGAATTTAGGTCCATTTACACTGGAAAATATTTATTAAAATCATGACTCAGGCTGCTACAGTGACACAAAGAGTTACTAAATGCCTTAGCCAGAACCTGTATTGGAATAATCTCACAGGTAAACTAAGGCCAAAGTAATTTTCCTTGCTGCATCTTAGGGAATTTTGTGATGTCTATTTGTCTTTTACACTGACACTGAAATAGATGTGCTTGTCATTAATTACATCAATATAACTATGCAAAGGATAAAGTAAAAACACACTGTAGAACTTCGTGCAAGTAAAAATGATGTTTACACCTTAGAAAAGCAGCTGTGCAAGTGCTTACCCATCTCCTCAGCTGCTTTCTTGAGGGCTTCAGAGAGTCTTGTGTTGCCCATAGATTGCTTTGGAGATGCTCGCTCCTGTCATAAATTTCATTGATAGAAAATAAGCATTCAGTTTAGTGTTTGCTGCACGGTAACACAGAAGGCTCACTCCCCAAATCCTCCCACAGCACCAGCCTTCAGGTAAGGATGACATATTTTTAAAAAGATTTAATAGAATCTTGACTCTGAGGAACTTGCGGTCTAATTTGGACTGTTAGAGAAACTTAAAGAAAAAGCTCCACAAAAAATTGGCATGGAGATAGGTAGGAGAACTGGGACTGACAACCAAATAAAACAAATGCATTTCGAACACTGGATTGAAAGCCAAAAAGTAGCCATGGTCCAGTCCAAGGCTGCTTTGGGCTTCTCCTAATGTGAATGAAACTATCCAAGATGTGAAAGAAAAAAATCAAAGGAGTGTAAATAAAGGAGTATTTGGGCAGAAAGATTGAATGTTGAAAAGTGAAATACCCAAGGTAAGTAGTCTGCATGGACTGAAACTTCAAAAAATGAAACAGAAAAAAAAGGGACATTTTAAAGATTATGTCAACTGAAAAGGCCCTGAACAATCTTCCTCACAACAATGGGAATCTTTCTTTTCATTGCAGTGTACCAGACTTAAAAAAATGTGAGAGACGTAGAGAAACATCTGTAATGGGAAGAGCAGTACTTTAATTAGCTGTAAGACCTTGTGGTGCTGTTTGGTCTTAGCACATCAAATAGACAAGCCATTTTGGACTTTTTACCCCAGAAATAATGTCTCCAGTTATAAAGCGTCAATTAACAACTTACTAGCAGAAATCTGTTCATGTGTTTAGGAGTATTTTGCTGAAAGCACACACGGACAGATTAGCCTTCTATAGATATGTGAATGGATGTTACTGTCTGAAGTCAGAGGACTAAAATAATAAAGAAAAATTAACCAAAGATGCCAAGTTACATATTTCAGATATGAAGCATCATAGGAAATAATAGGACACAATGATTTATCCTTGTCTGAGAACATCAGACACATACTGTAACTTACATGATTTAATTTAATTTTTCTGGTGAGGCTCAGGAACAAAAGTACATTGATTGACTTACTGAATGTTGTGTTCTTCTGAGTATACTTTCAAAGACAAAATAAACCATGCCTGACATCTAACAAATATCATGTAGGTTGATAATCCATGCCCTTAATACATCAAAGTATATTTTCTTGGATAACTTCCTTGGATAACTCTAATACAGTGGCAAATAGGATTGAACATATTTTTTTTTCTTTTTTTTACTTCTTCTTAGGCAAGACAAAAATTACATTATCTCTTGAGAGTAAGTAATTTATGTACTCAGTGTTTTTTCCTGAAATACGCAAAAGGGAATGCTACTATTATTCTGGTAATAATTGCTGTATTAGTATCCCTCTAAATAACTTAAAAATCATGTAATTACTTCTTCAAGGTTTGTACCTCTCATATACAGTTCAAGATACTTTAAGAATAAGTTTATGAACAGAATGAAGATTAGGAGATGGAAAAAATTACATGAGATCATAAATTTCTATGAACAAGGACAGCCTGCCATTCCCGTCTTTTTGTGATAAATTTAAATATTTAGTGTTTTCTCTAGTAAACTGTGTCATCCATCTATCTAAAATAGGGAGTTATAGTAAGCTTACATTAATTTTTTTTTTTCCTGTTCTTTAGCATAATACATGACAAAGAGTATCTTACAATTGAAAATCATCTGTTTTCAGCAAACCTATTTTAATCTTATTTGGAAATAACTACTCTGGAGTCGAAATACTAACATGAAAATGTTTTAAAATGTACATCTCAGAGTCTGGGAGTGGAGATAAAGTAATGTTGGTTCTGAAGAGTCATAAAAGCTCAGATTTGTCATCTGGTACATTTTCTTATCTAAAGACAGGTTTGTTTATAGTTGTGCTGTTTCTGGTAGGTATTTTTGTCCCTATTCTTAATGATATCACAGTAATGGAGATTCTGCAACACTCCATGCCAATTTATTCCAGTATTCCACTATTTTTACTATTAGAAATTATGTCCTGAACTTCAGTAAGAAAGATTTAAATCCAGTACATCATAACCTATCCATCATGAAAAACTGAGAACAGATAATTCCCCTCTTCTTTCTTTATCTCATGAAAACTTGAAAGGCTTTTGTCAGCATTTTTTTTTTTTTTTCTGGAACAATTAAATCCAAGTCTTCAGTTTCTGATTTTGGTCAAGTTTTCTGCACCCCAGAAAATTTCGTTGGTCTCTTCTGATCCTTCTCTAATTGGACCATATATTTATTGAAATGCAGGGACCTGATCTAGTGGAATGTGTCCCTGTCCATGGCAGGGGGGTTGGACTAGGCAATCTTTAAGGTCCCTTCCAACCCAAAGCATTCTATGACTCTATGATTTTATGATGTCATGATCCCAGAAACTGAAGACACCCTTATGTGGGAAATGAGATTAAGTAATCAAGAACTATTCATTTTATACTGGAAGGGTACTACAAATGTTAAGAGGAATTCCATTGAGATAATTTTACAAATGGACGGTCAGTGCTGGTTTTCAGCAGCTCTAGTTTCTTTCAAAATCAGTTTCACCTTAGTAAGCTGGTTCCCCAACCTTTCCTTAATATATAACAAACACAAAACCAAAGGCCTGCCCATTGCATCCAGTCCACAACTATTAAAAGTATCTATACGCCATAAAGCTTTTTCAACCACTTATTCAGCTGCACCATTGAAATAGTAGTTTCTTATACTGTAGGAATAGAAAATCATTCCTTTGACAGTTCTAATTTTGTGCTTCCATCAAGTGTTTAGTAGCTTGCATGCATTTACTGCTTTTTCTGTTCCTGGAGATGAGTCATATTGCTTCTTAGTCTTCACTTACTAAAGTGAACTTCCTAAAATCTCTTGGTCTTTTACTGTAAGATAGGTTTGGTATCTGCCTGCAGATCTTCCCTCCTTTAAACTAGTTTAAATTGAGCTTTCTTGAACATGAGTGACTTAAGTGTACACAATATGCTTGGTAGGGCTTTCCTTATCTCTCTCAGAAACCCCTCACACTCTACTTTCTAAGATTAGGTTGTTCATTTATTCAGAGATATGTTGTATAGCGGTCTATATTTTTTAAGTTCTGGATTAACCCATTTATATTTTTTATTCCTCTGTTATTCTCAACTGATAATCCTTCAATTCATAGAGGAGACTTTTTTCATTAGTCTGCAAGTGCATGACTTTTCACTTTGCACTACTATAATTTATCCCATTACTACTGCTCCAGCTTTCAAGGTCATCCAAGTCCTTTGTGTCCCTTAAATTCTTCCAACTCACCTTTGCATAATAATAACTTTGTGTTATTAATCTAATAACTTTGTGTCATCAAAAAATTGTGCTAGAATGTTTGTGTGTGCTAAGATAATAAATGAAAATATTAAATCAGACCAGTCTCAAGGTTGATCTTTGAGGAACTCCCTTATCAATCTTTCTCCAGCTAGGTAATTTCTCTTTTCCTATAAGCAAGTGTCTTTTCTCCACATTAACCAATTTCTTGTCTACCTTGTCTATCTTCTCTAGCATAATAAGTAAATTCTGAAGCAGTATCACGTCAAAGACTTCCCTGAAGTAGATTAGTTCTGCTGCATCATTATTCTCTAAAAAATGGGCAATCCAGTATTTCACAAAAGCAGAAATCTAGTAAAGGTCACCAAAGGAGTTTTCCAAAAATTTGAATTTCACCATATCTCTTTGTTCTTTTAATTTCATATCTTCATTATCATCTCCAAAACATGTTTTAAAGCCTTATTTATAACTGTGATCAGAGAAATGAGCCTTCAGCTTACTTAAACACATTTCCCTCTTTCTTAAACATAAGCATCACATTCCCTTTTGTCCAGTCATATGGTGTTGATGCTGATTTAACAAATTAGAAATCTGTAAGAAGTGACTGGCAATTCTCTCACTATTCCAGAAAAACAGCAACCTGCCTTGGAGCAATGTCTGTTATGATGACTTCTGCTTAGTGTGCACTAAAGTCTTTCTCAAAGAAAACTAAAGGAAAGTATTCATTTAGCTTTAGGCATAGATTTTGATGACTGTTAATTGTCTTTGTTTTCCATCCCATCAACAATGTACAAATCCTCCATAATATCTTTCCTTGTTCTGTTTTTATGTGTTTTCACTCAGCTTGAGTTTTGGCAATTTCACTTTAGTCCTGTATTTCTTTTTAACTCCAAAATCTTTCTTTGCTATTCAATGTCAAATTCAGTTCCTTTCATGCTGTCTGTTTAGTTTGCTGTGGAAACCATCCCTACAAGACTAGGATGAAAATTCTTTATGAATTAAACCTTGGATTTCATTGACTGCTGAGCCTTATACACATTTACACATTAGACCTTCCAACTTCATAGACTAGCTTATTTAACTTATCAGGTTAAGAACTAGACCACAGTCTCCTAAATTCTATTCCCACAGTCCACAATAACACTTTGTCAGCCAAATCCTCCTGGTTTTGCAGCCACTGCCTGCACAAGCTTCCTATTACTTAGAAAGCTTGTTGTGACAAAATTCAGGTCTCCTTCTAATCTCAGGATTAGAGATCAACAATTATAAATCAAACTCCTTTTTTCCCCAAGATATCTCTGAAGAGGAAGTGATATATACGTTGCTGCATTTGACATGTCTCCATGATGCTTTTGCATTCTTTAAAATAACCTCTACTCGTCTCTTTTTCCTCCCACCCCCCATCACCCTCTGGTTTCGCATTTGACGCTATTTAGGACTTACGACTTGCACACTGAATATTTCATTATATTCTATTGGATATTTCTCTGAGATAGGACAACTTTGCAGACTTAACATTCAACAGTCCTTTAATATTATAATGATGAAATTTGGAAGTCAGATATTCATGCTGTTCTCTGATCATTTTCTGTGTTTTTAAATTGGAGGGGTATCATCCTTCCTTGTATTTAGGGCAGACGGTTTGGCTCAAGACAGCTGCTGTCAGAATGAGTGACAAACACCATGCTTTCTCTGTCATGTGGAGCTTACTTATCTCTCTCTTATTTCCTTGTTTTCCTTAATCTAAATGAAAGGTCATTCAGGCTGATAGAACACGATATGCTGTGTTTATAGAAATAGCAGCACTTTCATAACCTACAAAAATAATTTCAGTAAAAGTGGTAACTGCAGAGGGTATGATACAAAACGGGACCTCAGATTAACCAAGGTGAGTTAGAGGAAAGGTTGTAGAAGAAAAAGAAGATTTAGGGAGACCTGTTCTGATTTTTTCTGTAAACCTATTTGGTTTTGAGATTGTGATATATTGCTACAAAACATTGCTGCTTCCTACTTCCTGCACTGAGGAAATTCAGAGCCAGTCTATCTTAAAGTGTAATGACCAATTGAAATTCTCCTCTGAGTACATTTTTTGTCAGCAGTTAAAGACAGTTGGCTTGCTAAACTCAAAATTAAGTTTTTCTCCTATGTGTTCTCATCTAGGTCCTACAGAGGCTTAGCAGGGCTGCTTGTGCATTAGATCTCAGTTAAATATGCATACACAGTACACATGCATTAACAGTACATTAGATCCAAAACCCTAAAACTTCATTTTGTTGTTGCTCATTGGTAAGTCCTGTGGAGAACTGGAAATGAGCATTGCTCCCCGTAGTTCACCATCTGCAGTGATTGTTTCCATTGCTATAGAACTCAGACCCTGGTCAGCTGGAGCTCAGCCAGAACAGTTTTCTTTCATAGCACTGGTACCAGCATTAATTGCTACTTCATTCACTGTCCAGGGCTGTGCATATCTGGAGGTTTCTGGTGGCAGCTAAAGTGATTTTAGGTCTTGATCATGGTGCAACAATTTGTTGAAAGAGGGCAGGCTGCATAAGACTCCCAAGCGCATTGTTGGTGTGCAAGGTATTTAGCAGTCTAAGTATGAGTAAACATCACTTTGGAAAACACCCAGAGTTCACCTTAAATGCTGCATTGACATCAGATTAATCATGAAGGAATGGAGAGCTGTCTCACATGATGGAGCTATTTGGCCAACTCGAGTCATCATATGCCAGTGCTTCCACAGCAGCTTTTGTGTCAACTAAAGCCAGTGAAAATCCTCTTAATGTGTGTTAGAAAAATTTGCTTGTCTTTAGAAAATTTTATCTATAAAAGATCCATTTCATAAAATATGTAAGTGGCACCTGAAGAGATAGCTTTATTTTACATCACATCATTAATGTGATAGCTGAAAAAAAAAAAAAAAACCCACCAAAAAAAGAAAACCCAAGATACTTTAAAAGAGAAAATTTAAAATGTTAAGTAGGCCCATTTATAATATAAAAATTATAATAATTGACCTTCCACACACTTTTACACTGTTGACTGATGGTCATATGCTGTTAATGCTTCATCAAACACCAAAAATTATCAGAAAACGATTTCAACTACTTTATGTTTATTTACATTTGCAACTTCATATTCTTAAAGAGAATTAAATAATCAAAGGTTAATTAAAGTTATGAATATGAACACACTGTCATTAGTATTCTGACATCAATATTTCCTAAATATTCAGAGCACTTTCAAAAAATAGAATTTAATTGTCTTTAAATACTTTCCTACCAAAAGCTGAAAAGGGTGTCAATATTTGCATTTCCTTGCAAATTACATTTCTGCAGAGCCATTTATTTTTATATAGCATAATTAAAATGAAATATAACAATATTCTTTCCATAATGAGTCATAAACTAGAAAAAAGTGGAGGCCTTAAAGGAAAAAAATGAAAGGAGGTAGCTGTCGCTGTTGAGACGGACGCGACACGCATGGAATTGTGCACCAAAGCCAAAGGCCAAAATGGACCCTTTATTGTTTATACAAGCCCGTTTTATATCTTTCTTAAGAATGTGTGTTCATACATGATTGGTTCACTCAAAGGACCAACAGTTCATGATAGGACGATCTCTTCTTTGTTGCATCTTTGTTAAACTTCTTCTCCTTGCAGAGGCAGTACCTTGCTCTTGTTTACTCAGCTCTTCTCAGGACTTTCCAGACTCCTTAAGGGTACACAGTTATCTGCTCAAGGTTAATGTTAGCTTACATTCCAATCCCTCGGACCAGCCGAGGTTTCCCACAGGTAGCATCTCAGTATTTTAGAGAATGTTGTGGTTTAGGCCCAGCTGACAACAAAAGCACCACGTGGCCTCTCGAACACCCTTCCACCATGTGAGATGGGGAGGAGAAAATGTAAGGAAAGGGTCTTGGGATGAGACAGGGACAGGAAGGGATCACTCACCATTATGATCACAGACAAAACAGACCAGACTTGGGGAAAAAAAATCAAATTAATTAGCTACCAATCAAACTAGAGTAGGACAATGAGAAATAAAACCAAATCCTAAAAAGCCACCTTCCCCCCACCCCCCACGTCTTCCTGGGCTCAGCTTTGCTCTCGATTTCTGTACATCCTTCCCCCAGCTGGTTCAAGGGGATGGGGAATGGGGATTGTAGTCAGTCCATCAAACATTGTCTCAGCCTCTACTTCCTCCTCAGGGGGAGGGATCCTTACACTCTGCCCCTCCTCCAGAGTGGTGTCCTTCCCATGGGAGACAGTCCTCCAAGAACTTCTCCAGTGTGAGTCCTTCCCACGGGCTGCAGTTCTTCATGAACTGCTCCAGCGTGGGTCCCTCCCATGGAGTGCCATCCTTCAGGGGCAGACTTGTCCAGCATGGGCTTCAAATGGAGTCAGTGACTTCTGTGGGCACAGCTGCCTGCTCTGCCATGGGGTCCTTCCCAGGCTGCCGGTGGGTCTCTGCTCCCCCGTGACCCTCCATGGCTGCAGGGCACAGCCTGCCCTCTCACCACGGGCTGAGGGGAACCTCTGCTCCGGCCCACCTCCTCCCTGCCTTTCTGCACTGACCTGGATGTCTGCCTGGTTGTCTTCCTTGCACCCCACTCCTCTCTCATTCTTCTCTCCACTCTGTTTCCACTTTGGCTGCTGCTGCTTCTCTTTTTGTGTTTCCTCTCTTAAATACGTTAATTCACAGAGGTGTTGATGGGCTCTGCTGTGGCCAGAGACAGGTCCGACTTGGGGCTGGGAAAGCTTCTAGCAGCTTCTCATAAGAGCCATCCCTGTAGCCCTTCCCCTGCTACCAAAACCTCCCACCACACAAACCCAACACAGAGAAAGAGAAATTCAATTCCCTGACTGAGAATGTGGGATAGATATTTGGGGACACAAGTAGATGTGGAAGGGCAACCTGGAGATGGCTTTGGAGAAGGAAGCAAGTTTAAGAAAAGGGACCAACTGAGAAAAATTTTGGCCATTCTTTTGGCAGTGAGATGTTAAAACTGGGGATGAGAATATTGAAATGGTACAGAAAAAAATGAATCTATGGTTAAGAGAAGATTCATACAACTAACATGTCAAGCAGAAATCATCAAGATATCTAATAGAACAGTTTGCATAAAATGAAACCTTATCAGAGTTTCCTTCAGGACAGGCCAGTTGCACTGTCCAAGAAGTTGTTCAGTGTAGGTGTCCTCAGCAAGCTTAATAGTTGCCTTGAAGGAAACTGTGAGAGACAGATGTGTAAATTTTTTCAGCGAATTTATTGCAAATATAAGAGGGGCTTCACTGAAGGTGTTTTCCTGTGGTGACTAAACAGATGTACTGAGCAAGCAAAACCAGCTTTTGCATGTTGAACTTGTAGGTGAATGCACATTTCATTAGAAAGTCCTGTTAACAAATATATTATATTATGAACATTGAGTTATCAAAAAGTTATTCAGTATCTTGGCTGTAAAACCTGAAATCTTGACTGAAAGAACTGTATCTATCGATTATGTATCTATTATTACTCTGTGTGGTTAGCTAATGGTCTGAATAAATAAAGACTGTCCTAGTTGGAAGAGCATTGACCTTTACAAGACAGAGGTGTGTTTTTATCTATCAGCAAATATTTTTTCTGAAAAATATAGATTTAAGAGAGGGGAGAAATCAGATACAGACAAATAACAGGCCTGTGTTACATTTAGAACACACTTCTGGTCAGGAAAAAGACTGTATTTCTGTTTCATTTCATCATTTTTAAAACAAATGTTTGCTTGGCCTCAGAACAAAAAAAAAATTAATTATTCACACAACTCTGTGTGCATCTGTCATCAAATATCCTTTATTTGACAACGCACATTCCCATTAGTCAATCAGCGTATGAATACCCCAGGTTTCTCCATGCAGCAATAACTCCAAGTACCAATCAACAATTCCTGGCAAAGTCTAGCTCCATTTGGCAAATGATGACCTGAAGTCAGTGTGATTCATGCCTTTGTGCCCACATGGTTCTACAAAAGCAACGCACTACACCCAGAGAAAAACTCTGAGATCATTAGGTAATCCTTAGAGATATATCACTAGCAGTGGTGGCAACAAACTAAAAAATAAGGAACAACTTCTCTGATTCCTATGTGTTTCATGACAACCTGTGACTGGGTAGAGATGGAAAATTCCAGTACAATTTTGAAAGACCAAGGCTTTTGAAAACTACTTCAACTTTTTTTTAGAGAACTGACTCTTCTGAAAGAACTAAAGCAGTGATTTAGAACTGCAGGATTGACGTACAAACATTTCATGTTTGAAAGGTGTAACAGTTATAAAATAAATATATCATGAAAATACCATACTAATATTTTTAAATACCATATGCATTTTTCTTTGCAAGCTGATTAAAAAAACACAACAAACATGAAATACATTTTTTTAAATAGTGTTTACATTCAGTTATATTAAATTTTTTTTTGTGCTCATAACCGTACTCCAAAATTTCTAGTCTAATGACTCATAAATATTTGATCTAGATAATTTTTACCTTACCATGTTTGCAGTTCAACAGATACAAGAAACAGTGAAATTTGTTCATAAACAGATAGTATTGCTAATAATCTCAAGAAAAAAAAAAGAACAGCCTGTATACTCACTTATGCTTCTCGTATGGGTGAATTGGAATATGCAGAAGAACATTACTGGAAAAAATTGCAATGCCATTATGGTAAGAAACATAATTTATCCATAAATAGAAAACTTTTAATCTGAGAACATTCAGAAGGGAGAGATGAATAGAGGTAGCTCATCTGATTTGTATCACTGAGATGAGACAAATCCATAAATTCAGGGCCTGTCATTACAAGTAACGGCTTACCTATAGTTACAAAATTAGAGTCTATCATTTCAGTATAATCTTCAATTTTAATATTTTATATTGTCAGTAGAGGGTTCTATGCTGAATCACATCACTCATTTGTTGGTATCTCATTGACTGCTGCACACAAACATGTTGAAAACTGCTTTTAACTGGAGACATCATTAAATTACAATTGTGTGTTTATTGTGACCATTTTGTCTTTGACACTTTCACATATAGGGGAAAAGGGAACAAAACATTTAAAGAACTGAAATATTATTCCCATTGCTTCCACTTTTAAAGGCAGAAACACTTGCTGAAATGTATATGAAGCATGTGTTATTGTTTAGAGGCCCAAATAAAATAAGGCTGAGAGAGTTGGGCTTGTTCAGCCTGGAGAAGAAAAGTCTCCGGGGAGACCTTATAGCACCTTCCAGTACCTGAAGGGGCTACAAGGAAGCCTTCCCCTACAAGGAAGGGGGGGACTTTTTACAAGAGTCTGTAGTGACAGGACAAGGGGTAACAGGTTTAAATTGAAAGTGGGGAGGTTTAGATTAGATATCAGGAAGAAGTTCTTCCCAGAGAGGGTGGTGAGGCACTGGAACAGGTTGCCCAGAGAAGCTGTGGATGCCCCATCCCTGGAAGTGTTCAAGGCCAGGCTGGATGAGGCTTTGAGCAACCTGGTCTAGTGGAAGGGGTCCCTGCCCATGGCAGGGGGGTTGGAACTCGATGGTCTTTAAGGTCCCTTCCAACACAAACCCTTCTGTGATTCTATGAAATAAAGATTCAACACCCAGATGTTTAAGGCACCAGGCACAGTTAGAGCAGACAGGTTTGTTCCAAAAGGAGTCTAGCCATTTGTCAAAAACCTACTGCGCCATCCTTCCTTCCGCAGCTACTTCTTATGGAAAACAAAAGGAATATATTTCATATGTAAGAATACTTGACAGTCACCTGATATGTTAGCACTGGGGACAGTTGGTTACAAAGACAAACATCAGTGTCAGAAAAACAATGATGTCACCTGTCAATTACTGTTTTAGAGTGAAATATCTCTAATATTTCCTAGTATTCGTTAATTGGTCTTCGCAAATGCAGAAGTATTATGTATTTGGACAGCCTTTACAAAGACAGCTGTTGCTATTCAGTTAAGGAAACACCACATACAATTTCAGAAGTCTGATTTTCAAGTACCTCAGTATTTTTTGACCATCAGTCCTTGGGATATATGCTGAGGGAGTTGTCTCTGATAGTAACTGGAATTACGATGCACAGGCAGGCGCAGTGTTAGACTTCAAAGTATGACACCCATAATTCTTCATTAACTTTTTGAGCAAGAGAAATCTTCTGAAGAAAATATTGAAATAAAAATGGACCAAAGAGATACATAAGAATGAGAGAAGGACCAAATGTCTTTGGCTCTGAATTAATTTGTGTTCTATTTTTGTCTCACAAACACCCAAGTCTGTATATCTGTATAAGGACTCCACTTTTCAGGCTGCCCTGGGGAATCTGTGGAGCTGTCCCCTGAGGCTCTACTACTAGGCTATTTGCTGACTAACTTTGCTGACTTCTTTCTCTGCAAAGAGGACAAGCTTTATAGTAACCCATCACAGCTGAAATTAATGATATACCGAGTGCCTAAACTAAAAAACCAAAACACCTCAGGCACAGGACATAGCTGCTGACGGTATAAAACAACAAAAATCTATTGATTCTGAAGGACTCACATTCTCTTATTCTATCTCAATAATTTGCCAGAATTTGTCATATAATTGAGTTCTTCAGAAAGACCTGTGATAACACAAGTCTTTGGTTATAGAAAATAAATTATAAAGTCAGTTTATTACCTGTCTCAGATTTTCCATGGAGAAGCATTCTTCCAGACAACATTAACTATATCTCTTGACCAATTCAAAGTGCATAGAAGTCTCTAGAAAAAATAGTTCTTTAATGTATCTTATTCTCAATTTACACACAAAAAATAAAGATGAATGCCTGTTGTCTCTTTTCCTTGCAGTATTGAATGCGGTTGGATGGAAAACATGATTTCTATCTTATGATAAATGTCAGAGTTCTGGCATTTGTTTTCAGTTCCTGATGTGAACAAAACAGGCTTTCAAGAGTTCTGAGGAAGAAAAGGGAGAGGCCAATTTCAGAGGAGCTGATTCTCATACCATGCATGAAAATTTTAGATTCTAATCCATGCCTGAAGGGGAAGGGACTTAATGACTTATTTTCCATATCCTAAAAGTGAAAACACTTAGCAACAACTCTCTCTGGGGCAATTTCTCTGTGGACCTTTGCTCACAAAATCTATCCTGGGTCCAAGAAATCTTTGCAGACAAACTTATTATCAGGATATCAGGATAACTTTGTGAAATCTGTTAGTGTGAAGGAATCTGGTTTTTTGACAACAAATTTTAAATAACCGTTACTTCATCTCCACCACCAATTATGTGCCTTAACAGTGGTACAGCAATCCTCTGCATAGTCCCAGTCTGGCTAAGTGGGTTTCATGGGTAGGTGATGGTACCAGGGACCCACGGCAGTATTCCCCACAGGACAGGAAACTCTACTTCCCAATGCCAATTGGAATAGCATTTCTGCCTTCTGCCTGGTTCTGATCAGGCTTAAATCATGCAATTATTCATGACTAGAAGGGTAACAAGCTAAATGCCAAGGCCAACAGTATGAGGTTCAGCAAGGCCAAGTGATGGGTCCTGCACCTGAGTCACAACAACCCCCTGCAATGCTATAGCCTTGGGGTGAGTGGCTTCCTGCACCTGAGTCACAACAACCCACAGAGAAGGTGGTGAGGCACTGGAACAGTTTGCCCAGAGAAGCTGTGGATGCCCCATCCCTGGATGTCTTCAAGGCTAGGCTGGATGTGGCTTTGAGCAACCTGGTCTAGTGGAAGGTGTCCCTGCCCATGGCAGGGGGGTTGGAACTAGATGATCTTTAAGGTCCCTTCCAACCCTAACCATTCTATGATTCTGTGATTCTATGGAAAGCTACCTGGAGGAAAAGGACCTGGGGGTGTTCATTGACAGCGAGATGAACATGAGCCAGCAGTGTGCCCAGGTGGCCAAGAGGCCCAACAGCATCCTGGCCTGCATCAGGAACAGTGTGGTCAACAGGACCAGGGCAGTGATTGTCCTCCTGTACTGGGCAGTGGCGAGGCTGCACCTCGAATCCTGTGTTCGGTGCTGGGCCCCTCACTGCAAGAAAGATATTGAGGGGCTGGAGCATGTCCAGAGAAGGGTAACGGAGCTGGGGAAGGGTCTGGAGCACAATTCCTGTGAGGAGCGGCTGAGGGAGCTGGGGGTGTTCAGCCTGGAGAAGAGGAGGCTGAGGGGAGACCTTATTGTCCTTTACAACTACCTAAAAGGAGGTTACAGAGAGGTGGGGGTTGATCTATTCTTCCAAGGGACATATAGTAAGACAAGAGGAAATGGCATCAAGATGCACCAGTGGAGGTTTAGATTGGATATTTGGAAAAATTTGCTCACTGAAAAGGGTTGTCAGGCTTTGGAAGGGGCTGCCCAGGGAAGTGGTTGAGTCACCATCCTTGGAGGTATTTAAAAGACCCGTAGATATGGTGCTTAGGGACATGGTTTAGTGGTGGAGTTGGCAGCAGTAGGTTAACAGTTGGGCTTGATGATCTTAAAGGCCTTTTCCAGCTTAAATGATTCCATGATTCTATGATTCTAAGCTGTCTGTAAGAGATAATACTAACAGGGAGTTCTCAGCTTATTTTATGATGTCCCAAGGGAGCATTTGAGTATTAAACTTATTCTGGGTTTCTCCAGAAATTTGAAGTAATTTTCAGTTTTCATGTTTTTTCAGCAAAAATACCCAGTTGACAATAAGTAGTATACATTTTCCCCACAAACCATAATAGGCATAAAATACTTAAAAGAAATTCTCAGTCTGACTATATGACTTAAGGAGAATCTCCCATGGATATTTAAACTTTAATTATTTAGAGACAAAATAAGACCTAAACAGAAAATCCTTCAAACCTATAAAGATTGATTACGAAAAAATCAAGTTGCAGACTACAGGTGATATTTCAGTCTTTGGTTTAGAATTTGCAGGAGGCTTCAAATAGATATTTATTGATCCTTGCGGATCTCACTGAGAGGGCAGGAATAGGTCTTTACTGACAACACTTAGGTGACACTTGTTATCTTAAAGCAGATTTACTCCTAGATGTCCTCCACTGGGACAGAAAAGCATTTTGATCAGTAGATAGTGGCATAACCTCTGTGGAAAAGATAATATTTTAACCTTGCACATGGGAACTAATTAGTTGATCTACTGTTTCCTTTCCTTTCTAATGTGACAATGAATTTAATGGCAGTATATGAAGCTACCTTGGCAGCGTGACAAGTACCAGATACATTTTTGTCATACCATTGATTTTGCTTAAATCTTGAAAAAAAGGAAGTTGTGCGAACTGACTTCTGAATTTTCAAAAAGGACCAATAACATCCATTTGTCATCCTTTAGCCACTGCATCCCAAGTTCCTGGAGTCTTTGGGAACATGGCCAAAACAAAAATTTTGCTTTAGCACCTCTTGAGGACAGGTCAGAGTGCAAAGGAAGGAAACAACATTCAGCGCTTATTTAGTCTTGGAGGGTGGATTAATGACATTAGAGAAATGACAACTACCTCACCAAAGAGGAGACCACATGTCTTTGCTTCTGCTGCTGCTACTTTACAAGCTGACCTCCACCCCAGCTCTTTTCACAGCAGCAGGTTTGACAGATGAGTGATAATGAGAGTCCAGATAGTGCACAGAACAGGCTGCTGCTGGAGCAACACAAAAGCTAGTCATCACGTAGCACTTGCCAGGCAACTCTCAAAGGACCTCACACTTCCAATCCTTTGATCATTTTTTTTTTAAACAGAGCAAGCAGAGCAAAGCTGGGACACTTTCAAAAGCATAAACTGAGGTCTGCTACACTCTTCCCTTTTTCCTCACTCCCTTTTCCTCACTATTGCTCTTTGCGAGACAGACTGCATATATTAAACTTTGATAAATGACAAATAAATCTTGATCTCCACAGAATGACTGTAGAGCTAAGTTCATTTCCATAGCAATATCAAACTGTTTGTCAGATAATTTATCAACAATAAATTAATTAGAAATTTTATACAACTGCATACATATGCACACATGGGCATATTAAAGACACACATAATTAGACAGAAGATATTAGTGTAATATGTCTCCTGTTTATTTTCTTGCGCTTTAGGGATCTGACCCTTTTGTCAACTTTCTAGTATTTAGATATCCACACTGCACCTTCACATCTTCGAAAGGAAATATTCATGTTTTGCATGACTGCTTTGCTTTCTCTGGCAGCCTGAATGTGATCACTTATCTTTTCCAAGGGGTGGCATCATTTTAGTGCTTGATTCATTTTATGTAGTAGTTTACATTTTGAAGCAGTGTGCAAACTTTAATCCTCACAGAGTCCTCATGAGAACTGAGAGGAAATGTTATCTCTGTTTTTCAGATAGGGAAACAGAGCTTTCAGGCACACACCAATCAAGCTGCAGTGCCTCAGCAAATTATTGCCCTTTGTCTGATCGCTGGTAATAATGTGAGCCCTATTGAACACCTCTTACAATTACTTAAATCTCAGCAAAAAGAGATCCAAATAAAAGTACTGTTACTTTAGATACCGTACAAGCTAAAAGTACAGCACCTGCATGCAATTGCCAAGATTCAGCTGTCATTATGTCATCCCATGCATGAACATTTGTATGTAAACAGTTTTTAACAACAGTATCCAACCATTTGGCTCAGCTCATGCTATGAAGAGCCTAACCTAAATGGCTGGACTTTGCACTGAACACTGAACTGCTGAACACCTGCATACTTCATGCCAATTTTGCTGCTCTGAAGTGAGCTCCAAGGAGTGCTGGCAACAAAATTCTATAGGTTTGTAGCACCTTAATCCACTGCAGCAATTTGAGCCTTGACTCACAGTGACACCGAGTGATCCAGCTTTTCCCAGTACCATAAAATCATTTATTTCTAAAGACAGAATCAGATCTAACCAGTTTGGATTTAATATTTCATTGCAAATACATCTTGAAGCTGATTCTGTGTGATTCAGAATTTTACAAAATATACAAAGTACGTGTTTTCTAGTGTCTTCCTATAAATGAGTAAAACTTTCTTAAAGTATATTCTTCTGTACCAATTTTTCCTGTGGAGAGGAAAATAAATCCTCTCCATTAAATTATTTTATAATTTACACATCTTCTTCAAAGCTATTTTAAAAGGCTTGTACAGTTTTATTTCTGGAAATGACAACAAAGATACGAGTTTGGCCTTCTACACAGTGATTTGTTACACGAAGAAAAGAAAGTGGCATTCTGCTTCACAGAATTTTTATCAAAATATATTTTTATATTGCAGTCTCTCCAGCCTGTGGGCTTATCCATGCAGAATTTTCACCGTAAGGCATTACCACCACAGCTTAGGTATGACATATAACATCAACAGAGAGTGATTAAATAAGGCAAGGTAGTGTAATGACTATCTTACAAATATATGTTTAAGCAAGAAAATAAGTACTCAGAAGTCTTGCAATAAGTGAGAAGAAGGTGAGGGGAGGTGCCATGACTGCATCTACAAGTATGTTTATCAGAATATCAAGGACAGAATGAGATTTAAATTCTGACTTGCACAGAAATATGAAATAAACTGTTCTATATTTATTAACATGCAAAAGACATGTAGAGGATAAAATGCCCTGGATATATTTTACAGTATAATAAATAAAGACCTAGGGGAGCCAGGCATTGCTTCACCATGAAAGACATTGAGGATGGATGTCATAAGGCATTTGTAGAACACCATGTAAGAGGCAGAATATTTTTATACAACTGAAAATTAAACGGCACCTAAAAGGACAGGACAGCCCTACAGCAAATTGACCCTTAGACAACTGCAACCAAAGAATAGCAGTTGATGAAATCAACCCAGCATTAGAGTCAGCAAAGAAGCCAATCACAAAACACACCAGAACCATACCTATGGTTGGGGTTTTTTCTGTTTTCTTTTTGTCAGGGTTACTTTCAAGGGAATAGAATTATATATGCTGCATACAGTATATATTGGAAAAGGATGGATTTTAATTTTAGAAAAGAGAATCAGTTGTAAATGGAAGGTTAAATAAAAAAGATAAACTTCCGAAAACAATTGTGACTTCATTTAACAAAGTAGTAAAAGAAAGTGACAAATAAAATTGCATTAGGACCCAAATAAAATTATTAGTAGTGTTTAAAATAGTGAGGATATTGTTTATTTGGGTTGGTGTTGGTTTATTCTTTTTTCCTCCAGCTTAAGAATGATAAATGAAAAAATCTGAAATTATAGAAGATAGATTGTGCAAAACGTATCCAGTATTTTTCTGTAAAATGTTATTGTATTTTTGTCTAGAACATGAATTTAAATAGATGTTATATATTTGGATTTCATGAAGATGCTTTAAATAGGTTCATAGTATAATTTATTGGTTCATATAAACAAGATGAGATTTTACTTAATAACTGAATAATATGAAATAACTTATTTATTGGTCTTCATTAATGACCTGTACATAAAGGTTTAAGAAGTACTAAGAGAGCAGCATAATAAGGAAGAGAATAAGCATGTCATAGAAGAAGGAAAGAAGATTTTTCAAGACTGATATAATAGACATGGAAAGAAACCTGATAATAAAATTTGTGAATGCACGTATTTAGGAATTAAGAATTTCTGTTAAAAGTGGAATCCATCTGTTGGAAGAGGTGAAGGAGGAAATCTTGTCATATTTGTCAATATCATGTCTGCAAGAAAAACCCAAGTGTGATTCTAGAAACTCACACGTAAGTTATTTGTAGTAGACAGAGTGAAGCTTTAATGCCATTTGAGAGGACACAAATAATTCAGAATTCTGAATATAAACTTCAGTCTTCCATGAAGAGAGTCTTTGTTGCTTCATTCATTAAACTTGCTAAAGGGGCAAAAAAATTTACTACACTGGTTGGCAGATTGCAGAGCCAATTACATAACAGACCACTAAATATATTTATATATGCATGACTTCAAATAAGCATATGTTTTCTTTCCCTCTAAAGCATAGTGGGTGGATGTGAGTCAACTTCAGTCAGATGATCTGGTCAATGTTAATTCCCCCTGTGTTTACTAACACAGATTTCAAGTTTCTGACTGCATATTGCTCTTTCCACAGAACTCTTGCTTTATTCAGGACACACAATGAACAGTGGTACTGAATGAGCAATGACAGCATTAAAAAATATTTTTTATCCTCAGTCAGGGATTGTTTCCATGTATTCTTTACAGCTCACCATGTGGGCTTCTGCACTAAACACAGAATGACTTACTTCCACTTGGGCTTCTCCCTTGTCTATTCATTCAAAGGAATATTCCACAAAGATCAATCAGTTTATATTTTATAAGATCCTATCAATGGATTTCATGTATTTTAGAGGCTGAGTTGCAGGAAAATATGGAACACTCATCAGTTACTAGAGCAAATGCTGGAGTTTAGCACCCAGAATATTACTATAACTACAAAACTTCTTCTTTCATGGATTACATGTCCCAGTTTTCTAACAAAGAAAGCAACAGTCCTTTGACTAATAACCTCAGCTATTATAAAGCTATGATTCATTTCATACTGCAGCCTCGATTCTTCCTGAATGAGGCGCAACTCCTGTGAAAGATTATTATGTGATTATGTGATAAAGAACTACAATGCCTATGCAGAAGAAGGTTGTACAAAAAACAATGTCCTTAATTTGAGCATTTCCCATGGAATTGTTAAATTAATGAATTATATGTATAAATTCTCTGAATCTTAACTGACATTCAGGTAAGCATTTTTATATTTTTTGAACTGGAAGGAAATTTCCCTTTCAGAATTGTTTGATATTAGCATTATATTTGGCAGTCTTTTGTTAGGTGAGTATGGGTAGCTACATTCAAGTATGAGAAATCATTTTAAGAAAGGAAGGGGCAACACATGAAATACAAGATATATTAATAGTAGTTTGTCATTAATTAATACCCAAATTCCATATTAATTCTTAGATGTCAACACTCATTACCATGGGGAAACTAGCTGAGTTCTAAGTACCAAGGATCAGCTTCAGAGCTATATAATGTTATTAGCAAAGATACCAAATTCAGACATAATATTTTTTCCAGATATGTCCAATTAACATTTAGCATGAACAATGGATGAATGGGACTGATCAATATTTTCTGTCAAGACTGTTTCTCTGTGTTTGGGTTTTGGAGGGTTTTTTTGGTTTGGTTTGGTTTCTTAACTAAAGAGTTGGGGTGTTTTTCATGAAGGATATGGTTTTTATAGAAAATGTAAGTTTGGGGTTTTTTTTTCTGATGGAAGAAATGAATATAAAAATATTCAGGTTTGGATGGCATGATGCAATGCATCAGTTAGGTAAGCCTTGGGTTTAGTTTTCAAGCACAGTTCAGACTTCGGTCAGAAAATTCTGGTATTTTCTATTGATGAAGAGAGAAAAACATGGTAATGCCTTTGTACAAAAGTTGGGAGATAAAACCTTATGAAGTGAAAGCTGTTGATGGGGATTATTGCTTTTTTGCAGGGTATTTAGAGCCCAGTAAGAGTTTGCATCATATGAGTAATTTACAGAAAAATTGTCCACTGAGAAATGTCCTTGTTTGTACAGATACAGTCAAGAAAAGGCATCCATCCTCATGTTCACTACCTCGCTGGAATTGTCTCTGAGTGATTCCCCAACTGCCTAGATTGGTTTCATCACTATACGGCTCAAATGCCCTACGGATGCCTGAAAACAGCAGGATAGATGTAGGAATGAGTTTATCATGTAGAAAAAGGAAACTGTTTTGACATGCCTGCGTTCAAAGAGGGCATCCTTATGGTGAGAAAAAGCACTTGTTCAGGTAGAATGAACCATTCTGTTATTGCAAGCATACTAGTCCTAGGAATTTGGGGACAATCACAGCAATAAATGTGGATTTAACTGCTGCTGTGCTTTTTGAACTGGGTTAAACTCTTCATACAGGAGAAATATAGCACAGAAAAAGGACAGATTTCTCCATTTACCCCAACTCTCTCTCCTCTTTCCTTACTAGCTTCTCAGTTCTGAATTCAATTCAATTCTAGCTAAAATCTGGTAGACAAAAGCCTGCAAACTTTATACTCTCTGTCTGTCAACTGCCTCTTAACCTGACCATTATTTTCCTCCCCAGGCTTTCTCATGTCCCCAGTTTAATCCCATTATTTCTTCCTTTACCACTTCTCTCATAGCCTAGGTTCCATCTGCACTTACTTTAAAGAATAATCTCTGAACTAGTTTTAAGAAATCAGTCTAATAGTGGTCTAGACAGAATGTAAGAAGAAAAGTAACAATCTCAAACTACTGGTCTTTCTAACCAAAAACCTGTTGTTCATTAATAAAACTCAAGTAAGTGTCTTTTTTAGAGGAAGATGTTGTTGGTCTTATAGTTCTTACCATTTTGAAAGAGAATTAAAAAAGATTACTTCTAAGTAAATCCTATACAGCAGTGGAAAATGGAAGTGCAAAATACATGAAATCCTTTTAAAAATTAATAAACAAATAGAAAGAAAGAGAATTGTAGGCCACTAGTAAAGTGAGAAACAAAATGTAAGAGAGCAAATGCAGTTGCTGTCTTTTCCTTCCGGAAGAAAGGGGATCTGGAAAACAGAGATGAGTATTTCAAATTATTGGAATACAATTAAACAATTAATGTCTCAGTGTTACAATGTCTGTTTGTAAGTAAGAAATTCCTAAACAAAGTATGAAAATTTTAGCAAAGCAGGTCACTGAAAGACCTAAAGCTTGCTAAATTCTAAGAGGGTAAAATAGAAAATTCATTATTCTTTCATTAAATTGGTGTTGCTTAAAGACATAAATCAAACCCTAAAATTACATTACAGAAGAGCAAATTCATTTGAGATAAAGACGATTTTGTATAAGCAGATCTGAGTCTGGAAAACTGTGACAAAGATGAGAATGTTATAAATTCAAAGGCAGCAGCATGCTACAATGGTTAAACTGCTTTTATACTCTGTGGAAGCATGGTTTTCCAGTATTTTCTGTGAGAAATTCAGGATTTACCTAAGTCAGTGCAAATTTAACCTTAAACAGATTGTTTATTTCTGAAATTTTGCAATTAGACCTTCTAGATCTAAAGATAGTGGATTACTTTGCACAGATGCAATCTGACTTGAGCCTGCACAGAATTTGCCTTTTATAAATCAGTTTCTAAATCCTGTAATTGTAAAACAATGTAACATTTCTTCTTCTCCTCACATCTCCCTTACACAAAACAGATTTTGTAACTATATCACTTTTAGTTATCTACAGCTTTATGCTTCATTCATCGCCTTAGCCTCTTAATGTTTTGTTAAGCAGCTTCCTTCCTGCACATGTTTACCAGATGTCCACTGTTCACAGCTTCTTTGCTGCACATTTGTGCATATTTTGGCTTGTACTTGGGTAAGATATCACTAACGCCTTGTACTTGTTTTCATCTTTCAGCTGGGGATCTAGGATTGCTTTAAATCCTTTAATAACACTTTACCATTCTTTACAAAGATGAGAAAACAGTTTACAAACAGGGTGATGGAAACTTGAACTGGCTAGATGACTTCTCTGTGGTCTAAGTCTGAGGACAAGGAACAGAAACATAATCTTTATCAATCTTTATCCTAGTTCTCTGTTCCAGCCATCAAGGCTTTTCTACTATCCTCAGAGAATTCAAGCCTAAGAAATGAGCTGCCACACTGCATAGTCTGTGTATTTCTGCATTTTCTTTCAGCTGAGCTGGATGTAACACATAACTTGTCTATACTATGCAACATTCAGCTGAATTGTTGTTCCTTTAAATATCTTTCTTCACCAACCTTTCCCTAATTAATGTTTCAGTGTCATCAGCTAAGAAGAAAAACATATCTCAAACTGTAATTTCTATATTGTACTTCCTGCATATCCTCCAGTTCGCCCGAGTATATTTCCTTAAGAAATTCCATTTTTGACAGAGGGTGAGGAGAGGCAAAAATGAGCTTTCTCGCAACCTAATATCTGGAGAAAAATAAGCCCAAATGTACTTAAAAGAAAACTGAAAATGTAACATCCAGAAAGATTAAAAGCTTCCAAAGAGTTTCACATTCAGTATTAAATGTCACCATTTACCACTCACATGGAACACACACCTGCCACAGTTCTGTAGACAGTATGAAAAGCCACTATGACATGAAGTGATGAAATTTGGCAGATAGTGTTCTTTTAAGATTACTTGCATTGCCTTAATGATACAGGAAAATGAAAGGGCAATACTCAATAACAAATTAATTGGCAGAGCCCTGAGGGCACTAACATCACCATATCTGTCACACCCAACAAGGGAACCTGGAAAAACGAAAGGCCCTCCAGGTAAAAGCTGAGAATCCTGTACCTGCACTTGTAACCTACCAAGATCTGAGTGAAGGAAAACAATGTTTTGAATTTCAAAAATATAAACCCATTTCAAAATTGGAAAAGTTATTGAAAGAACTTCCAGAGAAGAAGAAGTGATTGAAAATTGAAGATACCTGAGGTAACAAAAAAGTACAATGACAAAGCTACGTGAAATAAATCTGACCAGGAGAGAGTGAAAAAATGAAAGCAGTCACTTGTGAATGAAGACGTAGGCTGCCTGTTTGCTACTACTGTATATAAAGGAAAATTTTTGAAAAGTGCAAAAGTGGAAATTCTTTTCTATGGAAAAAAAAAAAGTTTGAATTCTTGAAGAGGAGACTATAATTATAACCTTGGATGAGAAGGAGTACTTTTCCATTTGAAAGAGTTAATTAAAACCAGGAAATTTGGGAAACAAAATGAGCTCACAGGCATCCAGTCTGGTTGATTCCCTTGACTTGTCAGTAACCTCTTGAGCCAGGGGTAACAAGAACTGGTCATCAGGTCCTCCAGCAGGAAATTGATAAAATCAGTCACATGGTAAGTGTGATGCTCAGAAGCTCTGAGATCTCTAGTTCCCTAGTGGGATCTAAAAAGAAGGAAAACTGAAGTTAATGGAACTTGGAAATTACTATCAAGCCTATATCTGGCAGTCACATTATGAGGAAATAGGAGTTCAGAGAGGTAACTTGTGTCCTGAGGAAGTAGATTTCCATTCAGTTAGTATTAATATGAATAATTTAAATTCTGTTAAATCAACATTTTCTCCACAAAAATCTAGCCTGTCAGAAGACTTATGAACACCAAAAAGAACAATCAAAACTCTGCAATTTTATCTTTGTGGTGTTTTTCCTGAGGGTCTTGTTAGGACGTCCTTGTCATAGAGCATGGTAGGGCTTTGAAGAATAATAAAAATAGTCTATACATCTGAGATTGAAATGTTAACCAGGTAGAATTTGGTTTATTTGGAAACTGATCGGTGGCAGTAGAAATTAAATTGAAACCCAAAATCTTTAGGACTCAGATTTTTTTAGCCTGGAGACTTATTGATTGACATTGTTGGGGGACTGAGCTTTTGGCAGAACACTGCTTTCCTTTACAGCAAAAAAATTCACAGATTTGTCGGTACAAAGCAGATTAAAGACGCAAGGAAAAAAACCCATTGTTTTCTGATGGGTGTTTTTCCTCAGCTCAGTTTTCACTTGCTCACTTTCTACAGCACAAGGAGCAGGGTACACAAGGTTATATGGAAATAAAGTCAGCTTAGTTCATACCAAAAGAGAATAGGAAGGAAAAAATTGCCCTGTTACATCCATGCAAGTGGAAAAATTGACATCCACATTTGCATCAATGAATGGATGAAGACACAAAAAATATTTAAGTGCACAAAAGAAGGAGAGCTTTTGATCTGCAAATCCCGTACTTTGAAGATGTTTTATCAAGATCATTTGCACCAAACTGCTCCTCTGTCAAGATGTTCAACTCCTTGACATGATTTCTTGCCATAATCTGATATGATTAGTCGAACAGAAAGGTAAATTTAGGCCACAACTTCTGAACATATACTCTACACATACAAAAGCTTATCTAAGAAATTCAAGAACAGAATTACAGAATTGCTACTAGGTTGAAGTAAAATGTCAAATTCTGCTCTTTTTTTCAGCCAAAAAATGTTACTGTCTGTTTCTGAGCAGAGAGTATATTGTTGCACATGGCAACTACAGCATGGTGGCATGGAAAGCTATCTTTCTATTTAAATACCTTTTAGAAAACCCAAAACCACATGTGAAACAAACATTAAAAAAACCCTCAGACAACTCTCATATGTGTTTTAAAGAATTACAGCTCTACTTCAGCACAACAATCCAGTTATGTTGATACATTTTCCACTTCTGGATTTAAGCTGCACGCAGGGAAGGTTTTACAGGAGGCAGGAGAGAAACAAAGCAGGAAGCAGGAAAGAAAGATATGTTAGACTAGAGTATTTTTACATCACCATTGTCTTCTTGTATTGACAGTTTCCAGGTAAAATGCAGGATAAAAGATTCTTTTTCAAATATATGTAAATGTTATCATGTGGGTGAATGTTACAAAATTAGTTCTATCATTCAATTACAATTTGCTTTATAATTCCAGATCCCCACATGTACAACTCAATGCGTTTCTACGTGGGTGTATACCTACAGGTTTCCTTAGATATGTTCATTCTACAAAGTCTGTCTAGAAAGAAAACAAAAAAATGCACTGTCACTTTGTTTGGACCTCCAAATAAATGGCAGCCTGGGCTATACCTCTATGAAGGTTGCTTGATTTCTGTATTTCTCCAACAAATTACCACATCTTATTAGAATACCTTTAAGGAATGCATAATGTGTGTGCAGCAACCTGGGACACGTGTCATACTGAGTACTCACAGGCTACCTTCTCAAGGTGTATCTGTTCCTCTTGATTCCGGTATATCAGATTCCTTGCCTGAGTGGGAATACATCTATATTTCTGTCAGAGTAATCTTTGCTGTTATTCTATATTATGGGATCCCATATTCGTCAACTCCCCACACCTGGATGAGAAATGGCAGAAAAGTTCTATTGTAAAAGGTTTCTACCAGGATTGTCAATGTTTTTGGACTTGAGAAAATGCTAATTTATCATTATTGTTTGCACTTTGAAACAAACAAAATCTACTGGACTTCCCAAATATATACCACACAAATTAATAGATGTTCTCATCAGCTTTACAATGTAAGTATTTGGTTTGAAACACCAATAACTGCTGAAAGCCTGTCCAGACCAGTCATTTTGGTTTTACCATCATTAAAAAGAAATCTAGAATCTAAACATCCTTCAGAAACAAGATAATTTTCATTTAATATGTTAGAGGGAAAAAAAAAAGAGGGAAAGGAAGACTTATTTTTTCACTCTTTGATTCAACATCTTTTCTTTACAGAATTTTTTCTTCCATTACATTCTATCCCCTTCAGTCTGAGTCATCTCAAAATCCTTTACTGTTGTCATTTTCTTCTTGCCTTCTTCTCTCCAATAAAATTATTTTTTCTTCCAACTCCTTTTTGCTTATTCTGTTTTGTTTCAAACTTTCCTTGAAGAATGTCCCTTCTTGATTCAGGTCTTATCCTCCCTCTCCTCATTTCTCTCCCTGCCTGAAAAAGCCTCTGTTATCTATACTACTCATGCCATTTCGGGCTGAGAAATTGTTGGATCAGGCAATTGCCTTCACCATTTCTTTCATGTTGTCTTAACTTCCCTTATCTGTCCCTAGCTGTGATGGAGTCAGAGGCACCGAGAATACAAACCAGATCTGATGAGGAGTAATGAGAAGATGAATCCTGTTCAGCACAGCAGCCACTAAACACCACTGTAGATGGGTGAAGAAACTGCAGTGAAAAACATTGCTTCCTGCATAACAGTCCTGTTTCCACACGAGGTTTCACACAGGGCTCTAAAACAGGCTAATGACAGAAACAAAGGATGAAGATTCATTTCAAATATGCAATGTGTGCTGAACCCACTAATGAAGCCAAAGTACTTTGGAACTTATGCTTTCATTACTGGCTTGCAGTTTGCTGCGTCTCTTTCAGACGATGCTTGAAAGCTTGTTTATATTCCCAGCAACAACCACAGTGAAAGTAATTTTCCTTCTCTCTACAAACCCTGCTTCTGTCATTATCTCATTCTTTTTTTGTTTTGCTGTTTCAGACTGCCACAGTACAGTTAGTTAAAAGTTATACAATCACTGTAACCTGTTGGACCTCAAAACAAGAACAGATTTTGAAAATATTAACTACAAACCAATGCACTGAAGGATCAGTGGACCACTCTAGCAGTGTAGTAGCTCTCATTTAGGTGCAGTTTATCCCGTCTCACTTCTTGGAGTGTTAATACAGTTCATCTCTGGGTAAAACACATTTACTGTAATGGTCTGAGGGCAACAGAGCCCCCATAAGGTTTGGCAGGATGAGGAGGGAGGCGGTGAGCACACAGTAATGTTCAGAGCTAAACACTGGTAATAAAAAAGAAGAATCATATTTTCAAAAGCGTTAAAGCTGAAGGAAGAGTTGAGAAGCAGAGCAAGGATTTAGGTGCCTAGCTTAACTTTTTTATACAATATGCTATAACTGCAGTAAACATGACCATACACTATTCAAAGGCCCCTGAAATAAGAAAAAAAATGGACAAAGGAAAAAATACAATGGAATAAGAAACACTTCAGCTTGTTTACTCAGTAGTACAATTCAAAAGGAAAATTTTATAGCTTTTAGGCTGATACAAAATTGTATAAAATAAAAAGTCATGTAAAGATGATAATACTATATAATTTGAGACTGTCACTTCTAAGCATTAGCTTTTAGAGCTGCAGGGATGCATGTGGTGGTCCAGAATGTTTAGAAGAATAAACTGACAAATAATTATAGCAGGTAAATTTGCAAGATTCTTTTTTTAACTTGCAAATAAATTAGTTTGTGAAGTCTAAATTTGGCAAATAGCCCATTGTAAGGCTCTTACTGTGGATTGGGAAAACCGGGCACATACAAGGCACTTTTTATTTGTAGCTCAAAGAACAGCATCTGTCCAATTAGCTTCCAGAACAAATCTGAAAAGAATAAAGCAGCTCAGGATGCACAAGCAAACTCAGTAGTTGTGTGATTCATAATGCATCTCAGCAAACTGTTGTTTACTATACATATTTCAGGAGTTAATTTTTCTGTCACTTTCAAGAAACCATGTTTTAAATAGTTTATCATTTCTACTGCCACAAACCCCCAGAATCCTACTTAAAGATTAGGGATTTCTGTGCCAGGTGCTGTACACAAAACAGAAAGACATTGCATACTTCTTGTTTATGAGAAGAAAGTCAAGGATACTGACATGGGAAGACAAAGAATCCCTTAAACAACAGTGTTAAATGCGGTAAGCAGTAGAGCAGAGCACTCTGAAGCATCTTTGTTGTCACGAGTTTCTGCAAACCTCTCAGCTGTGGTAAGTTCTATGCAAGGGTGAGAGGAAGGTTACACGGTACCTATGTGAGCTCTTTTAAAGTATGAAGGGCACTGTGGGAAGAAGCAGCAAGCCATGGTTTGAAAATCAAAGTGAGTGACACAGGATGTTACTGTGGGTTACACAGACACAGGAGCCAGACTCTCAGAATCTTAAGCTGGAAGAAATAGTAAGGTTCAAGGTGAAGAAAGATTGTAAAAACCTTGAAAACAAAGGAAATAGCTTCTGATGTAATACAGAAGTGGGAACTTGAGAAAGTTGAGGAGGAGGGTCATGTGCTTGCAGTAATAGGTCAGAAAAAATCTCTATGTAACAGCCTTCTGGAAAAATGAGTAAAAATTATGTTGTGAGGGGCAATGAATAAAAAGATCTTTCAGTCATTTAAATACAAGATAAGTAGACTCTTTGGGAAAGTTTCAGGTGGAGCAAAAGATCTGACTGTCTGTTAAATTAATTATAAAAAAAAAAGTCTGCAAGATTTGGACACAACCTGGACATGAGAAATTGGACATGGTGTCTAGATAGTCCTACAGAAAGATGGGATAATGATGTTTTCCACAGTGATGGAGAAGTAAATAGAAAATCTGTACTGCAGAGAAAGATTAGGAAGTTACAGGGATCTTTCATCAACAGGCATCCTTCTGCAAGTTACGCAAAAACCTGTGGTTACTGTACTAACGAAATACCAATGAAGTGTCCAACTTCATGAATGTCTTGCTCAGGTCACCTGAATTACTTGTATAGAAATATTTGGCTTGAGGAAATTTAGTAGAATCTGGCTCATGACAAAATATTTGGACCGTATTTATTTATAAATAAAATCATATTTAATTTATACCATACAAATTCAAAATGCCATCTGAAAATAATTCAATCCCTTTTGAATTTCAGGTCATTTTTACTCCTTAGCAATAGTCACAAACCAGCACTGTTAGTGAAATCTTATAATGAAGGCTGAAACACTGAACCTAGTAACTGTAATTGTTATATGGTCTGAGGTCACCTCATATAGTCCTTCCAAGTACTTCACAGATGGAATGATGTTAGAGAGGAAAGTTGATTATATCCTTACCAGATGTTTTAACAGACTTTCCCTAGTTAAAAGTGAATTATAAACAGACTATTTAAACTCTCAAGACTGACAAATAGCATCTTTTAAAATACAACACATCATTGTTCTCACATGTACTTTAATTCTTCTGACAAATATATGGTTCTAGTTCCAGTTTGTTAAGTTCAATATCTCAGGGCCCATAAATTCTTCTTTTTAGAATGGGGAACTAAATAACCATATACATACATAAAATTAAATATGTATATAAATATTTATATGATTATAAACACAGCTACACATATGCATATGCATTTATGAGCACATATATATGCTCATAGATACATATACAGCACAGATATAGATACAAAATTTTGTTGTACAGATATAATCTGTGAATAAATGCATATATATTGCTCTGTGATCATAGTAACAGAGCATTCGGAAATCATACATTTTTTACTATACAGTTTAAATCTGAAGTTTACATCCAGATCTCTTAAACAAACACCAGATTTTCATTAAGATTATGATTTGACCCTAAGTTTACATGGCACTGAAAGATGATATGAAAATGAGGTTTATCATTAATCCATAGTGTTGAACATGACCAGTCCCATTTAAACAGGCCTAAAGTTATAGCTTATCCTAGAAGATACTACTTGAAACTGTAGTCATAACCAGTTCCTGAAAATAGAGGGAGAAAAAAATGGAGAGACACAAAGGGTCAATTTACACACTCCAAGAAAATAGCCATAGTCTGATACAGTATAGGTGATTATAGAGTAGGACGTGTCTAATTTATAGTGAGGGTCTTGTTTAGTAGTCCATATTACATTCTTTTGGCATTTCCATATCAAGGCAGTAAGCATAGTCAAAACAGGTTAGAGACATGACTGTCATGACTGCAAGGTTAGGGCTGTGCTCAGCCAACATACCGTGGGCGTATGCACAGTACGTATGAGAACAGACTAAATCAGAGCTGTCTAGCTCAACAGTCAGAAACACCTCAGCATAATAATGGATTCCTTTTTCATTTGTCGTTTTTTGCAGGAAAAGCTTTGCCAAGTTTTCAGGCTAAGATTCCGAACAGGAACAAAACAAAATGAAACAACTCTGTCCCCGGTCACTACGCCATGGCCACGGTTCCACATGCTGTGGTGGTCAATGCCCACCTGCACCTCTAAAGCATTCCCAGGCCTGGTTTTCCTCCCATTCGCCATACACACAGCGCGCTGCCGACCTGCTGCTGTGAGACTCTTCCTGCCATCGTGTGCGGACATTGCGAGCACTGACCAGACGCCCTTGCTGGGGCTGCAGGAGGGCTCTCCTGCCTCCATCACCTCAGCCATGGGGACAGCAGGATGCAGCGAGAAGGTTTCCATAGGGAAACAGAATTTGAAGTAAGTACTTTTGTAACTGTTCTGTTCCTACCTCTCAGAGAAAAGGCTTGATCTGATCACCAGCTGTAAAATGAACTGTCCTGAGTACAGGGCCAATGAAAATGATTGTGATCGTGAGATCCCTATTGAAGAGGACTTTCAAATTCACTTTTGGAACTCACTTCCTTCTTAAAGCTTCTACATCTGCTTATGTTTGGGCCTTTTTCAGTGCAGTCTTCCATTATCTTCACAAGGCATTTCCTAGTAATGATACAGTAATTGTGGCAGGAAGACAAACAGGGGAATAAACAGTGATATGTTTGCTTTTATTTTTTTCCACTCAACAGTAGTGAGGCATCCTCTAAATTTTAGAGCTTGTCTGTCAACAAGGCCTGTGGAATAAACTATTATGTTGCATTTTTTTAATCTCTAAATTGCCAGGATCCTTGTGAATGTTGGAAGACAGAAAGGAAACCTATGAAGACGACCTTTTCTGTATCATCTGGATCCCGAAAAACATGTACATTGTGAATGTACTCTTGCCTCTAGACTGTGCATCTCTTGGATTTAGTGTACATTAGGCTCTACCAACAAAAAAGGAGGGAGTCCATTTTTCAAAGTAACCCAAGTTTTAAGTATCAACACCTGATCAACCAAGCACTAACATCAAATATCTTTAAAATTATTATTTCTACTCCCCACTTGTATAACATATCTATGAGAATATTAGAGACAAGAAATAGAGAACCAAAGTTTTATTTCATGGGTTTTCTTTAACATTGTTTAACAACAGCTGGTCTACAATGCCTTGTGCTCCAATATTTGTTGCTGGCTCCTTGTTCTAAGAGTGAAGTGTAGGAGAGTTAAGTGTCAGCAGGCTGAGTAGATCACATGTAACTCCTCCACCTCTTTCTCAGGAATTCCTAATCTGTATTTACCCTCCATAATTTAAGAACTCATCACAGTTAAAAGGGCAAATTCAGATATCTTATTGCTGTCAATGAAATCCCACCAAATCTATTGAATACAGGAGGAGTTCTAATATGCAAACATATTTGACAACAATATTTATTAAAAATTTTAAAATAAAATTAAAAACACTGTTTTCATTTCAGTGACAATTAAGTAGTTTTCACTCAGCTACCAAAAAAATTAAAAATCGCCTTTATAGCCAGCTCTGTTTTCATTTTATTTCTCCTTTAACATTTTGAAATTAAAGTAATTTTATAAATGTACAATTTATGGAAAACTACTTTACTTTTCCTTGAGGGTTTCCAAACAAGAACAGCTGTCCACCAAACATCACCTGCACATTCTACTATCACATTTCAAATGCTAATAAGCACACCCAATTACCATACAGTATGTCAGTCTCAGCATTTAATAATCAATTCTATATGTATATTTATTATCTCAGCACTTCTACTGTTTGTTTGATGTGATTTATCACACCAAGGAAATATATAACAAATAATAATGTTTAAGTATAAATCATACATATCCCCAGATAAGTAATCATTTTAAAATAAAGGAATAAATAAATATTCATTTTTAAATTAAAGTAGAAGTCATTTCAGCAACTGAACTGTTGCCTGTAGTCATCGCAAATCTGCTTAACAGTAACAAAACAAATATGAAAGTGAGGAACCCATCACCTCTTCCTTCTCACCCTGTGAAGTAACTGAATTCCTACAGAAACATCAAAGGAAGGAAAAATTAGAAGGTTGGTACAGAAATACAAATATCTTTCTTACCATCCCTTTCTAAATGCAGTCTCATAAATATATAATTATCTTTTTGGGGAAAATTTTACCTCAGTAATATTACCAGCAGTGTTCCCTAACAAGCTTCCAGTAAAGCAATTACAAACTGTCAAAGCCCATGCCATGTCCCCTCCCATTCACAAATTCTGCATGTCTATTCGATGATAACAGCTTGGTTCAGACAAAAGCTGACAAACTGTAGGTCAAAAGCAAGAAGCCTCTCCAGTCACCAGTCCTAGTTTCAAACTTTTCTTAGGTGCAAACAGTGGAGGATTTACGTTATCAATGGCTAGCACTTCCGATTAAATAATTCACATTGAATCATATCATCCTTAATTATTCCAATCATATGTATTAACTTTTCCTAAAATATGTGTGAGCAATTTATGGTTTTTTCAAATATTTATTTTAATTTACCCAGAAAATGGTGCCAACTAGAGTTCCCGCACTGCAGATTGTATCACTTAAAGTATTTGACACTCAAATGCCCACAGAGATTGGCAGCTTTAACTAAATTGCACTAATGCAGCCCACACATTATAGTCCTGCATCCTAAAAACATCTAACTGAAGCAAATTTTTTGGTTTAATTATATAGTCTCAAACGTTTCAAATTCATATCCAACCAGTGTTATGAAAAACAATTAAAATTCACTTTTTTCAAGCTTCCTAGGTAAGAAATACAATAGAGTATTTGCAAAAACTCTGTACAGCAAGATCAATTTTGAATTGTTCTTTTTCTTTTCAACAAACATTCACATTGGATGTCCTGATAACATTTTTATAGGCATGCTAAGCAAAAGTGGAATTTGTTGTCCTGTTTTCTTTAACTTCTGCCTATCTCCCTCCAAAGGGATTCATGTCAAGATTAAAAGGAAAGAAATTAACTTTCCTTTGCACCTCCCCAGCGTAGACAGTTTTCCATTCCTTCTTCTCCGGTGTCAATTGTAACACATTCTTGGCAACCAGACGTGTGAGTTTATACAAAAAAATCCACAGACACCCCTGGTAATTTAGCAGGATGATAGCTTCTCTGCCTGTCAGTCAGCAGAGGGCATTATCGTTTACACCTAATGTGAGCCGGCAGCGCATTTTACTGTTACTTCCCTCTCACAACCTGCTCACACAGTCAGTCTCCTTCTGATGTTATCAGCACTTATTCCCGGGTATGTACAGGAGAAAGGTAATGGCTGTGTCAGCATATATTGTTCAGTTAAAAAGCAAAGCTGGTGTCACCACAGTAAATGCTGCTTTTACTTGTGCTTATGACGTCTAGACAGTACTATAGGCTGACTTTCACTCTTTGGCCAGGAAATTGAAAATATATCTTCGTGAAGCTTTACCTGATGACTTTCTTTTTGTCAATTTTGTCTTCTCATTTTCTTTCATCAGAATCACATGTTATTTCCCAGTAATTTCTTCAGACTCCTCTGTTTTTGTAAGTTCAGGGGGGAGGGGTGTGTGTGTGGGGGTGGGTGGGTGTGTGTGAAACCCTATGAAGTATTGCCCCTTTTTTATTGCTCTGAAGCCAAAAGGAAAATAAAGAAGATAATAGTGTGACACTCAGAAACTCGATGTATACATTCTGCCTCTTTTTCCATTATCCTACTGACTCCACAGCCGTCATCTCCAAATCTTCCTCGTGGCAGGATGACCTCTGCTGTTTATGCCATTAAGATTCAGGCTGACTAACAAAATACTAAAAAAACCCAAAACCAAACCAGGTTTCTTCATCGATGTTTTATGTCTTTTTCTACCGTGAGAAATAGGGTGGGGTTTTTTCCTTAAAAAAAAAAATTATCAAAGCCCCTATTTTTTCTGATTTTTAAAAACAACTACAAATGGTCCTACCTATTCTGTAAGACAGGCAGCAACACTTACCCTAAACATTAACAGTCTGAGTTCCAAACTGAAAAGTTGGATTGTTGCACTTTGAGGAAACATCTCTCAATGAACTCAAATAAGCTTTTTGTTTCCACAGATTGTGTATGGGTGGGATCCAGAGTTTGATGTTGACACAGATGAGTTGAAATAGGATTTGTCACAGTATTTTACAGCAAGCTAAGAATCTAAGACGCTTTGATCTTAAAAAGTGCCTATCACTGACAAATACTTAGCTTTTGTGAGAGACAAAAGCCATTTCTGTTTACTTAAGCAACAACAATACATTCTTCTTTAACCTTTTCACTCCTTTTCACATAGGAGAACATACACACAGAGGAGTTATTCTCATTCAGACATCATGAACAGAAACGTAAGAAAAATATCTTTTGTGGAATCTTTACTTCCAAGTGATGTTGCAGCCTCACTTATAAATTTAAAACTGAATATGCAGGGCTAGCAGATGGAAAAAAATCGTCTTAATTTTTAAGCTAAACATATTTGAACTGGGAACTTAGAAACATGACAGACATTGAACTTCAAGTATCATTTTTGCAGAATCACATTTCATAGTGGGATCATCCCTTAATGTTTTTAATGTTTGCTTTTTCCATTTAGACTGACTTGCAGCAATTGTAACAGCTGTAACTCATGTTAATGGCAATCAAAGCTGGCACTTGATTGACCTGCCTGAATGGTTTTTGGGGTTATCTAAACAGGAAAGTTAGAGTGCCAGGCTGGGAATTTGCTGCACAGTAGCTGCTCTACGCAGCTGTTCCCCTCTACAGCGAACATCCTAGCTGCATCTTAAGCAGGATTTTTTGTGTGGCGGTTTTTTCCCCTGTAGATGCAGAGCAATCCAACTCACATTCGATTCTCCCTGAAAAATGCTAACTGTTCTTCAAGTTGATAAACAGCAAAACTATTTGTTAAGTCATTAAAACACTGAAAATTATTATCCCTCCACCCCGTTTCAATATTTTGGCTTACAGCTGTACAAAATATTCTACATTACATGATATCTAGATGGAAATTAGGAAAATATTCATCAGCATTTTTGCAAAGGATCTGTTTGGAGGGGGCAGAAATTGCCCAGTGTTCATGCTCAGTCAGTGCCTCCAGGGATGTTCTTGGATCCAATGAATGACAAGGTTAAAAATGCTTCAAACTTACTCATATTTTGACTTCACTAGTACGGATCAGTTCTACACTTGCAAGCATTTCTGGGAAGGGAGTCTGAGTACTGAATGTAAACACGTATTTCTAGTGACTCTAGCTCAGACATGTTGGTTTTACTTAAGAATTTTATTGTTCAAAGAATGAAATTTTTATTTCTGTAGATGCTCTTTTCTGATTGTGTCAGGGTTTTTTTGTAAAAGTAAATGATGGTCTTTGAAACCATGTACAAGTGAAATTGAAGTGATGTCATGCAACAATTATGTCAAGAATGTATGTGGGTTCATCTTCTACCAATTTGTTAAGGATAATACACTTGTGTTTTCTACTTGTGAAATTAAGTCAATTAGAATAAGACACGAACTGTCAGAAAGAACACCTCTGTGCATTTTGACACAGAAAGCACAGGAATACTGATGTAACACAACTTCTGTCATCAGATACCATCCAAAGGGACATGGACAAGCTCAAGAAGTGGGCCTGTGTGAACCTCATAAGGTTCAACAGGGCCAAGTGAAAGGTCCCACACCTGGGTTGGGGCAACCCCTAGTATCAATACAAGCTAGGGGATGAAAGAGTTGAGAGGAACTCTGTGGAGGACTTGGAGGCACTGGTGGATGAAAAGCTGGACATAAGCCAGCAATGTGTGCTCACTGTACACATTGCCAACCCTATCTTGGGCTGCATCAAGAGAAGCGTGGCCAGCGGGTCAAGGGAGGTGATTCTCCCCCTCTACTACACTCTCATGAGACCCCATTTGAAGTACTGCATCCAGCTCTGGAGTCCTCAGCACACAAAAGACATGGACCGGTTGGAGCAGGTCCAGAGTAGGCCATGAAGATGACCAGAGAGCTGGAACACCTCTCCTATAGCAACAGGCAGAGAGAGTTTGTTCAGCCTGGAGAAGAGAAGGCTCTGGGGAGAACTTACATCAGCCTTCCAATACATGAAGGGGCCTATGAGAAAGCTGGGGGGGACTTTTTACAAGGGCCTGTAGTGATAGGACAAGGGGTAATGGCTTTAAACTTAAAGAGGGCAGATTTAGATAAGATATCAAGAAGAAATTCTTCATGGAGAGGATGGTGAGTCAGTTCTACACTTGCAAGCATTTCTGGGAAGGGAGTCTGAGTACTGAATGTAAACACGTATTTCTAGTGACTCTAGCTCAGACATGTTGGTTTTACTTAAGAATTTTATTGTTCAAAGAATGAAATTTTTATTTCTGTAGATGCTCTTTTCTGATTGTGTCAGGGTTTTTTTGTAAAAGTAAATGATGGTCTTTGAAACCATGTACAAGTGAAATTGAAGTGATGTCATGCAACAATTATGTCAAGAATGTATGTGGGTTCATCTTCTACCAATTTGTTAAGGATAATACACTTGTGTTTTCTACTTGTGAAATTAAGTCAATTAGAATAAGACACGAACTGTCAGAAAGAACACCTCTGTGCATTTTGACACAGAAAGCACAGGAATACTGATGTAACACAACTTCTGTCATCAGATACCATCCAAAGGGACATGGACAAGCTCAAGAAGTGGGCCTGTGTGAACCTCATAAGGTTCAACAGGGCCAAGTGAAAGGTCCCACACCTGGGTTGGGGCAACCCCTAGTATCAATACAAGCTAGGGGATGAAAGAGTTGAGAGGAACTCTGTGGAGGACTTGGAGGCACTGGTGGATGAAAAGCTGGACATAAGCCAGCAATGTGTGCTCACTGTACACATTGCCAACCCTATCTTGGGCTGCATCAAGAGAAGCGTGGCCAGCGGGTCAAGGGAGGTGATTCTCCCCCTCTACTACACTCTCATGAGACCCCATTTGAAGTACTGCATCCAGCTCTGGAGTCCTCAGCACACAAAAGACATGGACCGGTTGGAGCAGGTCCAGAGTAGGCCATGAAGATGACCAGAGAGCTGGAACACCTCTCCTATAGCAACAGGCAGAGAGAGTTTGTTCAGCCTGGAGAAGAGAAGGCTCTGGGGAGAACTTACATCAGCCTTCCAATACATGAAGGGGCCTATGAGAAAGCTGGGGGGGACTTTTTACAAGGGCCTGTAGTGATAGGACAAGGGGTAATGGCTTTAAACTTAAAGAGGGCAGATTTAGATAAGATATCAAGAAGAAATTCTTCATGGAGAGGATGGTGAGGCAGCGGAATAGGTTGCCCAGAGAAGTTGTGGATGCTCCCTCTCTGAAAGTTTTCAAGGCCAGGTTGGATAAGGTTTTGAGCAACCTGGTCTAGTGGAAGGTGTCCCTGCTCATGGCAGGGTCTTTGGAACTGCAGGTTTTTTAATGTTCTTTCCAACCAAATCATTCTGTGATTATGTGAAGGCTCTGGGAACACCTTATTGCAACCTTTCAGTACTTCAAGAGGGCTTAGAAGAAAGATGGGGCATACTTTTTAGTAGGATCTGTTGCCATGGGACAAGGGGTAATGTTTTTAAACTAAAAGAAGGTAGATTCAGACTAGATATAAGGAAGATTTTTTTTTTTTTTTTTTTTTATGATGCAGAGGGTGAAACACTGGCACAAGTGGCCCAGAGATGTTGCCCTGGAAATAATCAAGGTCAGGTTGGATGGGGCTCTGGGAGCCTGATCTAGTTGAAGATGTCCCTTACTCATCACAGGGGATTGGACTAGATGACCTTTAAAGGTCCCTTCCTGCCCAAACCATTCTATGATTATATAAAATATAGTCCTAGAATTATGATTATATAGAAACATAAGTAGCCAAACTTCCAGGATTTTCCCAGAGATATCTATTGATGGAGAACATCATTTAGCTTTAAAGAAATCTTGCATGTGTCCTGCTCCTCCTTCCACCTGCATATGGGCCAGATCCTACCATACTGGTAAGATCTGAAATTAATAATTTCTCAGGTATGTTTAATACCTAGCAAGATTGGGATATAAATCCCAGCTTAATTTCACTCACTTCAAGAAAATTACATCAGTAAAAAATTGGAGATTGAATGTGGAATCAACACTACCTGGAATCATGTAAAACTGATAAAAAAAGTTAACATTTACCCTGCAACCAGTATACTTAAAGTGGATGGATGAGTGTTCCAGCTTGCCTTGGGAGTTGACAGAAGTCTTTCCTTTTCCATTATTTTGCAGAACAGTGTCTGAGAACATAAGTGTGCTCTAGAGATGTTGGGCTGGTTGAACTTGTTCTGCAGCTCAGCAGCTGAATCACTCTGGATGTGAAGAAAAACTACATGGACAACTGAGAAGCTGCTCTTTCATTATATAATGAGGAATTTTTCTTTAGGCACATATTGAAACACATGTATAGGATAAAAGTGAAATCATCCATATGTATGTACATCGCTTGTGATTCACTTATCAAGTATTTTTTTCCAAATCAAATTGTGTTCACAGATGGTGTCAAATAATGAACTCTAAAACCAAGCAATAATAATAGTATTAGCCTTGTCCCACAAAGTTTCACTTGCAAGTGAACCCAATTCTTGTTTGTGGACTGAAATATAATGATACATTGCAGCTGATAGAGTAGGAAGAAAGTCCCACCATACTTTGTTGAATATCATAGTAATATCTTCCAACAAAGTATCTTCCTGCCAAAACAGGATAGTCATGTGTTGGTGCATTTTGGTCTGTACCATCTCTGTTGTATTCCACGCTTACCTTCCAGTATCAAGAACTTGCTTTCAGGAGAAAGGGTGATTCCTGAGGAAAGACTGAAAGAATTAGAAAGGACTTCCAGTTGCATTCAAACTGTTGTAGTAATCTGTAATTTTCTTGTAAAGAGACAAATTCAGTCCATTGTTAAAAATATAGCAATTGATTTACTTGTGGAGGACTCTTGGGAATCAGCTGAAATTATATTGTTATTTTCAAGTGCTGCACTTTCCACACTTTAAGACACATTTTTCTTGAAAACAAACTCCCCATGGAGATCTTTCTCCTCTCAAATTCTATTTCATATACAATAATTTCATGGATGCTGTCTTTAATGTTTTCTGTCATTGTATATTTTACAGTTCTTGACTAAATTGAAACGATATTGTGCAAATTTGATTTTATATGCATAAGTATCACTACCATGTTTCAATTTAAATGGAACTGATTTGCAAGTCAAACAATAGAGCATTTCCCAGCAAATAGATAAGACTCTGCTATATGCAAGTATGTTTGCAAATGTGTCTCTGAATCTTGGATTCGCGTTTTAGAAACCTGCAGTCAAACCTCCTACCTACATCTGTGAACAAACACATAAGCAACTGGAGGTTTGTTTAAACCTAGCAGATGGACGGTCCTTGCATGAACAGATTGCAGGAGAGGCAGTGTGGGATGCAGCGCCACCCCTTTTGAACTGCAAACTCAAGCAGTCTGAGAAAAAGCAGCACAAAATTAAGTCTCTACATCTCGGGGGTTTTTCATAGATGAAGGCAAATTGTCTCCCACCCCATCTCTACAGAGTCATTTTACTTGAGTGGATTGATTTGCATTCCCTGCCATTATGAGCTAATTGCTTCCTAATATTTCTTGATCTGCAGGACATGCTGAAATGCCCACACTTTGTGAAAGATAAAAATATGCTCAGGGCTTGTATCTGTGGAGGAGAAAGAGAGTTCTTGGATTTGATTTCTTTACAGCTGATCATTTTCTTTGGCTTGGGTATGTAGAGACACTGATTTCAGTCTGATTTTACAGTACTCACTTTTTGTAAAGGGTGCCATAAGCTCAGGATAGAGACTTTTATGAGCAAAATGCAGCCCTGTCTGAACTAATTTCACTAATGAGGGCAGGTATTAATGTGTTCTTGCTTGCTTATGTTTGTTGGTCTTTCTAGCGCTTCTTTGACTTCCTCCACAGTGCTCATGCACCTTTATATGAAATTGCAGGTTCTTCTGAAAATCTCCCCATCGTGTATTTTTGGGTCTTACATCATTCAAGTTCATACAACCTCTCTCTTGCCAGGGGATGCTCCACTTTGTTTCTCAGCTTCTCACAAAATCAACACTAAACCTCTTTATATGACTGCATAGTTCCCTGTGTGATCTCCCTGAACTTAACCTCAAAGACATTGATAAATTCATACTAAAGGGACAATTATTTAAAATACTACCACTAGGGATGCATTATTTTGCTATACAACTAAATATGTCACACTTGATACATTACACACCAACCCAGCCTTGTTTCTAAGGCATTATTATGCTATAACATGTCTTTAAGAAGCCCAATTTCATTCCATATAAAATTCAGTCTAAGGGAAAGAAGACTTGTTTAAATATTTTTCCACTGTTTATAGAGAGTAAATGAATAATTGAACTGAGAAAAGCTGTTCAGTTTTCAATTCTTACCCCGCTTTTTGAATATTGAATTCTTGTTAACTTATTCTGGCTGTGTAATGGAGGATAAAGAAGGAAAAATGTATTCTAATAGCCCATCAATTCACTCAGCACCATGATTAATTCCTATGTTTGGGTCATTTGGGTATATAAAGTGAAAACAAGACCACATTTTTTTTTTCTCATGTTCATAAAAGATGGTTATAAAATCATACTACATGAAACCAATAGCATTTATATGCCCTTGTTGTACGATGTGATTATGTAATCATGTTTGACCAGGGGTAAGAGCAAAGGCAGACTAATTTTCATAGCACATGTTCATTTATTAAATAAAAGTATTAGGATATATTACAATTGGAGTTTTTTCTCCATATTCTGTATTACTATGAATGTGGCACCAAAATTTCTTTGTGCCCAGCACTTGTAGAATAAGAGCAAATAATTTGAGCCATATTATATAATGGATTTTCAATATTTAAATATACACACTTGTGAAATTGTCCCCAACCTATAACAATTGCTACATTTGTTTGTTTGTTTGTTTTGGTCCTAGCAGAAGTTTACTAGTAGTTAGAACTGGAAAGTCAAGGAGATAGAAATGCAGACTCACAGCCAAGTTAAATAGAAACATCAATCTTCTCTGACATTTCAAGTTTTCTTAAGGAAACCTTTTCATTGTGTTTGTATTACTGGAATCCCTCTATATCTGTACCTCTACCTATTCAGAACAAATTTCCACAATTATCTTCATAGAGAATTCACAGAAAAACTGAATAAAAATTTAAGCAGAAGAATAAAGAGGATGCCAGAAGACAGTAAAATCTCAAAGGGAAATCTTACATCCTTTAACATTGTACCATGCAAAGGAGCAAAGCAGAAGTTGAACATTAGGAAAATTACTAATTTTATGTACCTGCCACAAACCAAAGTTCAGACCAGTAGTCGTCATGTTCAGACCAGTAGTTGTCATGCTTACCTCCTGTTTTCTAAATATGAGCAGCATCCGCATGTGATTTTAATGCTCATGAAATGTGCCAGACCATCAAGTCTGGCAGAGTGAAGACTTTTTATTATCCATTGTTCCAGTTCAGAACTGGCAGAGAATAGTTCCCTGCCACCACCTACCAATGCTCTCACCTGGCAGAAACACTTCCGTGTGTGGGTTATTTTTGGATCGTTAACACCCAAGGACAAGGGGTATGTCTTTATTTGTTTTTCTGTGCCTAGTGCAGTGTGAAGCACAGCACAGAGATTTGAACTATATGTAGCAATAACAATAGGAACAATCATTAAGGATATGATAAAGAGATGTTTATCCTTCCTGTTGTCCTTGTTAAGGTTGCCAAAAATTTGGTAGTTATTTACAGTTAATCATCTGCATCTGTTTCAATTGCAGCTATCTGTGACTTTTTAATGGGAAGGGAGGGTGTTGCTTTGTCTCCTTAAGGTGAGAAGTAAACATTCTTATTTCTATCAGCCACTATAACACAAGCTGCATATTTCACCTAGTAATTTCTGAGGTGAAAAGAACTGTTTTTTCCTTGTTTGTAAATGAACATTATCAAGCTGAATAACACAAGTCTGATCTTTAAACTACTTTTTAAAGAACTCCATTCTTAAACCAAGAATTCCTAGTGTTGCAGGATGCGCTGCATGCTTTGACATACTGTTCTAAGGGTCAGTTATCCTCAACATTAAAAATGTGGCATCTTATTTCCAATTTCATTTTTTCCTGCTCTCAGCACATTTGTTTCCACAGAATTTGAATCAAAACAACTCCCAGTCACTCCGCATATGCAGGTTTGATATTAATAGCACTATAAACATCTTGGTTGTCAGCGCTGAAATGTGGAATGATGTGGGGGGAAAAAACCAAGCTCACAGCTGACATGCTACATTTTTGCCAGTTTTAGAAAATGAAAGAAGATGATAGGTTTTGTCATGTGGTTTTGAAATAGTTCAATCACAGTAAAACAATTCTTTTTGGTCACTGTGAGAACATGACCTTTTAAGAAGTAGTTTATTAACACATTCAGGATTTTGAGGGCTTCCCTGCTGTGTCATTAGACTTAGCAAAGGCACTTTATACATATTTCCATGGTAGTATGAAGTTTTACATTCCTTAATCTCCACTCTGGAAAGACTTCTGCTGAAGTCAAAGGAAGGTTGTTTTACTGGCTAAATAAATACTGTTAAATTGCTATAGGATTGCTCTTGACATTAGTAGAATTGTTTGCCTGTAGCCCTGATCCTTTCTTGTAAACATGAACAGGGTGTTTAATCAAGGCTTAAGTTAATTTCTTCCTACATGTTTCCCATGGCTGATGTGTTAATGCAAGTGATTTTCAGGCACAGTCCAGATTGTTTCATTAATATCCCTCTTTGATCAGACTGGGGACCAAAATATGGAGAGGCAGAATGGTTTAGGTAATACTTCTACCTCTGGCACAAAATTTTTTGAAGAGGCTGTCACGTATCCACTACATCAGACATGTGGTAGCTGAGAGGCTAGTTAATTTGCATTCAGCAGTGGGGATAAACAATTCTTTGTATTTCAAGTATTCCTCAGAACTTGCTCAGCTGTCAACCCAACTGCAGGGTTCAGAGCAGCCTGATAGTCATCACATCCTGTGGTACTGCAGTATGAGCTGTCTGGTGCTAAAAAGGATCACTGAAGTCCTGATTCTTAACCAAAACGTGCCTGTGCCTGGTATTCAGAATATTCATTAATTAAAAAAAAAAAAAATCCAAACCCAAAACAACCCCAACATAGGAAAATCAGAGTAAAGCAAAATAAAATATTATTGGAAAGGAGGGAGGAATGAGGTATCCATAGGTTAGGGCCTGTTCTCAATACAGCAAAGGCACCAACAAACTGCAGTGAGTTTAGTGGAAGGCCCCTTTACTGGGTTCCATGTCCACCCATGTCCAGGGGCTGATGGTGGGAGATCTCCTCTGTGAGGACAAGCCAGGGGCTGCCCCATGGCAGACACAGCTGGTTCCAGCCAGTTCCAGATGAAAATGGGACGAGTTGTTGTTATGGGCTGACCATAATACACCATTCCCAATCCCCCTGTGTTGTTCAGAGCTGACAAGGTAGAGGAGTGGGGAGAGAAGGACTGGGGAGAGGAGTCAGTTTTACCCTGGCAGGAAAGGGGGTGGGAGGGGAAGGTGTTACATCAATTTCTGTCTTTGTTTCTCACCATCCAAATCTATTTCATTTGCAATAAGTTTTTTTTTCCTCAAGTCAAGTCTGTTTTGCCTGTGATGGTAACTGGTAACTGATCTTCTTGACTTTACTTCAATGCATGAGTCTTTCAATTTTATTTTCTCCTGTTGAGGAAAGGGAGTGAGAGAGCATTTGGGGTGGGCATCTGCCAGCCAACCAAGGTCAACGCACTCATGGTTGGGCTGGAGCATTTGCCCTTCAAGAAGGGGCTAAGGGACTGGGGCTTGTTCAGCCTAGAGAAGGGATGGCTTTGGAGAGCCTCCTCACTGCCCTTCAGCATTTACAGAGAGATCACTCAAGAGGTGAATCCAGCTCTTTGCAGCAGTGTGTTGCAGGAGTTTAAGAGACAAAAGACATAAGTCAAAGCACAAGATCCATTTATCAGGAGACATTTTTCCTCCACAAGGAGAGCCAGGCAGTGGAAGAAGTTGACCAGAGAAGTTGCCTCCTTGGCGGTTTTCAAGCCCAAATTAAGTAGAGCCATGACCAACTTGGTATGACCTCAGAGCTGACCTAGCTTTGAAGCAGGAGGCTGGACTAAGACTGCATTTTAGTCTTAGAGTGATATTTCAGTAAGAAAAGACCTCCAAACCCTCCTGCTTTTTTTAAAGACAAAGCAAGCTAATAAAGAATATATCTCTTTTCTGTGATTTTTCTAGTCTGTGAACTTGTTCCTATTTTAAAACTATTACCCATGAAATCAAGATACTGAACATTCAAGTTATCAAATTGTTATTCTGGTTTTTTGTTTGGGTTGGGTTTTTTCCTTATCTTTGAGATTTTCTTATATTTCCTAGATAAAAAGCAGCCTAGTGAAAGAAGGCTCAGGCAGACAGCTGAGAAGTGAAAAACTCCTTGATATTCAGAAATAGTTTTGACCTAAAATGTAGAAAATTTTCAATATATTATAAAGAAGCTAGCCACTTTACTTTCCATGAAGGATCCTTTAAAAATTCTATCTGTAATCTTTTTAATAATGTTTTCACTTTTATGTGCAGTGAAATCGTCACACTCATTAAAAATGTTGAAAAAATAGTCTAGCTCCCATTCAGAAAAAAAAAAAAAAAATTTCTATCTTCATTTGAAATTCCTGTATCTGATATTTGACTAGAGAAAAAAATGCTGAACATGATTTTTCATGTAACGTAGAACTCTAAAACTGTCATTTCATGATGGATCATTACCTCAGATTGGCAAAATTCTTTGGAAACCTGTTTTATGTAGAGATTATAGTTATATAGCAATATGAATACATTATAATGGGAATAGATTGCCTGAATTTATAAATCCAGTATGAAAAGATCTCGATAAAATTTAAAAATATCTTGAATAGAAAACAACCAGAGACTGACACTATGTCTTTTCTTAAGAAATCTATTCATTGGATGATGGAGGAAGGAACACATTCTGGTATAGAAAATGAAATTGCATTTCTAGATTTTTCTTTTTTCCCTCAAATGTCAAGAGTGGGCTGCTCTGCAAAGGAAAGGGAACTTAAGATATGACTCTTGAGATGGGACAAGGAAAATCCCCTTAGGATAATTCTCACAGCTTTCTCAAATACGTCTTTCCACAGCTGCCTGTTCCAGGGTTACAGATTTACCAATATCAAATCAGTTGAAGCCCAACAAGAGAGGGAAGAGGCTGTGGAGACTATTAGTGCACTTATGACCCTGGCATCAGAGAAAGACTTTAAGATATAATTTGTGAGAGAGAAAAAAATAGTGGATGAGGTTTTGTCTCTGCAGCTGAGGGATCAGGTCAGAAATACTTTCCTTCTCTTACATGATGGATCAGTACCTATAGATTCACTGACCTATAGATTAATTACAGAGAAAGTCTTGATAAAACAAAATCTTAGCCTGGCACCAAACTATGATTAAAATACTTCTCCAGTTGTCTCTGTTTATAACTGGCAGAGGTTTAGTTTAAAAGCTTAATTAAGGAGGGCTTATAGGTTATATTTGGGCTGTTGGCTTGGTTATATCAAGGTTGCAAAAGCACATTCACAGAGTGGCTCTTCCATTCATGACCCCTGTGGCCACCCAGACTGGTTAGAGCATGCCACAGCTCCTTTCTGTCTATGAGCTCCAGACTTCTACTTTTGGAAACCAAATCACAGAAGTGGATAACAGCAATGTCAACAAAGGGAAACATACTCAACAAAATCTTAACACCAGCTGAGTAAGGACATAGCCAGTGCATGCATCCAGAACCCTGGAGTAAGAAAATCCACCCAAACCCCCAGGTCAGTGTTAAAATTTTCTTTATTTCCAAGTGCTGAATTAGATGAACTTGCCTGCTTCATTCACTTCCTGTTCCTACTCCTCATTAAGTAGTACAGATGTTAATGGAAGCAGCACAAGCTCCATTAAACCAGTCATGTCTCCCCTGTTGGAGGATGAGTGCTGGTGGAGGATTTGGAAACCATAGCATATGTTGAAGAGTTCAGTTCATTTTCTTGCTCTGAAATAAAGCTCACATTAGTTTCGGGTGCTTTCTATGCTCTGGCATATGTTAGGACCAAGCAACTGAAGTTTTGGAACCTTCATGTCTAGACCCTATGGAAAAAGCAGGGAACGTTTTCTATTATCAGGTATTGTAACATGGCTGCAGAAGTTGGCAAAGAACATAAAGGGAGGGCAACAGTGGTGCTGCAGCATGCACTGACTACTAAGAAATTGCAAAAGGGTTCTAGTATCTTCATCTTCCTGGAACAACATTGTCATAATTACCAGGCTTTTGGTTTTGGTTTTTTTTTTGTTTTGGTTGAGTTGTTTGTTTGTTTGTTTGTTTTGTTTTAAATATATATGTTTAATTTACTATATCAGACATTCTGTTAAGCCATATAGGAAGGAATATGGTTCATGTACGAAACACATGAGCAACATCTGTAGAAATTAGATGATAGTGGGATAGATTGGTTGTAGACAGCAAAAAAGCAGAATTCCAATTAGAAGAGTATTGTAAGTTCTCAGTTGGACACAACACTTTTTGTTTTCAATGGCATAAGAATGCATGACATAAATGATATATTCAAATTAATGTCTTAATTGACATTTTCATATACTTTTAAAAATAGAAATTAAGGCCAGAAATTATATTTGCGTCCTTTTAGTCAATTTCAAAATTCCTTTTGGGTCAAAACTCCATCTACTTTTGCACACGGTGTACTTCACTTGCAGACCACTGGAAAAAATTGCAGATACCCAAAGACCTTGCTAGTGTGTGGAATTGCACACAAGATTCTTGTAGAAAAAAACCATGTTTATTCTTCAGAGAAGGGAAAAAAAATCTCTATTACATCCTCTAATATTGGTTATGGTGCTGCTGGTTTCTGACTCCAAAGGAGCAGTGTAAGCGCAATATACTTCAAGATAGACCTTGTACAACAAAGGAAATAAATGTGATCTGCAGCCAGCTGCGTCCTACCTTTGAACTGTTTCAGAGTGCTTCAGATAGCTCCTTTTTAAGAGTGTTTCCCAGTCCAGTAAAAAGCTTCATATTAACCTTAAGTATCTGCTCTGGTAAATATGATAAACTTTCCAGTCCTGCAATAATCAAGGGAATGGATGGCATCTCTTGATTAGTGTTGAAATCTAACCCCTCTGCCTATTCTACACAACTGTAAAAATTTCAAGTCCTTGGAGAACATACATTTTTTCTCTTCAAGATAAAGCTGGGTTTACTATGAGGTTTTGAGACGGATAAACTGGATTGGGATGAAACTCAAAGCAAGACAGCTTGTTGCTGTACTTTCATGCAGTAAACTGCACTTCATTGTAAGGCTTCTCTTGTCTAGTTGTTAGGATTGCTTCAAATTGCACCACTGCTATGATGGATCAAATGAGGCAATCCATAAATACAGAAGATGTTTCATTCTTTTGTTTCCACACTAGAAGTTAGAAGCACATCAGATATTTAAGATGTGAATACTGTCAGTAGAAAGATTTTAAAAAGTAATTTAAAAGCTGGTAAATAGCTCTTGGTAGCTGTTACTAAAAATAAATAATGTAATAAAATCTTGGAGAACTCTTTTTATTACTTGTTGTTATGCATAATATTATATTTTCCTCTTAAGACTTGTGACCATAATGCTTCTGTTCATATAAATTCTTGTAACATTTTACATTTTCTTCTGAAGTATAAAAGTACACTTCCTTCTTTTTATTGCGGAATATTGTAAAAATAGAATCCATAAATGATTCTGGCAATTGCCAAGCACCAATATTGTCCATACACTGCTGGAGTGTTTATCTCCTACAATTTCTAGCACTCCTTATAAAGTTGGGTTATTGCTATATTGCTTCATTACAAAGCAGTTCCAGCTGTGATATGTAGAATGTAACAGTTAATTCAAATATATGTTCTTTTTATATATATATATGTGTGTGTGTGTGTGTTTGTGAAGCTTTGCACAGTTCTCTTGCATCATTCTGCACTGTCCTGGAGTTTTACAATATTCCTCTGTTCCTTGAAGGCTTCAATTCCTACACAGAGAAAATTATGTATTCTGTATGTACTGGACTCATTGAAGAACACATAAATGACTGGACATCAAATTGCAAATATTTTTCTCTTTTAAATTAGCTAATAAAAGTGCAATGCAAGTTAAGTGTGTATATATACATGTATGTTAATACCTTAAGAGTTTTGTTCATGCCTTGCCATGATACACATTTTGTCCTTCCAGTATTACTAATAAGTCTATTGACTTATTCTTTCATAGAGCTGTAATAAACTTCAGAAGAGGTATGATTATATCCATTGCTTTCAGATGAGACAACTGAAGCACAGAGAGGTGAAAATAATTTTCTGATTATCTTCGGCAGTATTCTCAAACCCTGCCTTGTAGGCTACATTTCAATAGTAGCCACTTTACACTTACTGGTATAATTCCTTTACCAGATACGGAAATGTAACGATGAGTTGTGGTCTAAAATATGGTGAGGAAGAACAGAAATGCTACTTTCTAAGACAATTCTTCTGTCTCCACTCAGACCAAAAACTCCTTGTACCAGAGGTCCCGTGTACCCCATTTGATAGCAAAACTTCTCAGGTTAATAGCACAGTGTCAAACGTTAACATACACAAATCAGAAGTAGAAATGGGAGGTTTCCTTGCAGCTGTTTGAAAACATAGCTGAAAACAGAAGGTCCTTCTCAAAAACATGGATAAAGATTTTTCCTTATCTAGGTTTCTCACTTCTTACTGAGTAAGCAGACAGTATCCAGCCACCAAAAGCTGGAGTAATTTTTCATCTCAGTAGCACCAAACTTAGTGTCCAGGGTTTTTTACTTATTTTGGAAATACCTATTTTCTACTTAAAGCATCATATCAGATTACATATGATGCATTTCCAGTATTTTTTCCTTCTTGATTCTTCTACAAATTTGTAGAAAGAGGTGCCCTTTGACTCCATTACTTTTTTCCAGTGTTTTGGAACACCAGCAGTGCTACTGGGTTCCTAGACCACCCTCATCCAAAAATAGTTTCACTCTGCTTCTCCTACTGATGATTAATTAGGAGAAATTTCCCCATGTAAGGAGTATATGTGTAGGAAATGGAGCCTGAATAAGGTCTATACAGGTAGCTGAGCCAGAAATAGAGAAGTGACCTGAACCCTCAAAGACTTCCTCCTGTCTTGGCCAAAAAGTGATATTACTGATGTAAAGGCCATCACAATTGCTGACTGTGTCAGCAAAAATGTAAGCTATTTATCAAGTTAGCTGATGCTACAGAAAGGAGAGACTCAAGCAATTAAATTCTATTATCTATTAAATTAATTTATTAGGTGGCAATCTACCAATCAAATGCCACGCTGCTATGCCAGACTTTAGCTGTTGGGCTGATAACAAAAGACAGCTTGCTGAATCCTCCTGTATTTCAGGTCCTCTGGCAATTTAGAGATCAGACCATCAAGTGGAGGCTGAATGTGGCTTGGAGCCAACAGATAATTTATGAAGCAAGTGTGTAATAGCAGAACCTCATCAAGAATGTAGAGAGCTAGTGCCTATGGTCCTATTCTCCTTTTATGTTATTAGAATGCATGAAATGTGTTAAACTCACAGTTCTGGAGAACAGGACTCTTTGAGTTGATTTTCTGTAATAAATGAAGCTCAGACAGCAACAGGATAAGCTCCTCTATTCTGCTTTGTAATATGTTTCAGCACCAAATCTTGCTGAAATGTTTATTGGTAAAAAAAGATTCAAAGGAAAATTGTTTTCTCTATTAAAATGAAGCTTTCATAGAACAGTTTTACTCAGGTAAAGATTTTCATTTTGCCCCAGATAGAGTAGAATACAGAAATATTTTTTGTTGATGATTTTCTTTGAAAAAGCATAGAAAATGTTGAAAACAATTAAACCCCCTTGAAAGTTACTGAAAATATTAGGATATATTTCTCAATATGTTTTATGAATGTCTGTTCTGAAAAAAAGGCAACTCCTGGCAAGCAATGCCACTTTAAGTTTAGCCACTGCAATAAAAGAAAGAAATAGCCTACTAGAAACAAGAAGTAAACCAAAATAAATAAAATCTGTTCAAACAGTTGAAAATAAATGTATTCTTTCACAAAGGAATTCACACAGATGATGGGATTCACATAAGACACACTAAATCTGCAGCTGTGACTTGTGCTATTGCCTGTACTGTAATATCAGCATTTTTCTTTTAAATCTATGAATAAAAGTAATATTGTAATAATTAATAGTTCTGTAGTGATTTATCATATGTCTGTTACACAGTGGTCATTAATCTTTTTTAAATTGTACTAGTAGTTAAATATTAGTAGCCACATAAAAAATAATAGCACAAGTAATAGCATTGACATCTATCTAAAAGTAGGTCAGTTGTAGCACATGCATAAGTTTGTGTATCTTCTATTTTATTTTCATCACGTATTTTGAAAATATCTGTTAATGTACAGCTTAAAAAACTCATGCAGGTCACCAGTTGCTACAGGAGTATACAGCTTTACAAGAGCATGGTCTGTAGTGCTAAAAGTGTAACCATGCTGTAAAGGGTCTAAACATTGGAGTATTTAATAGGAAATGCATGGAAGAAACAGGGATGCCTGATTTTTAACGTATCCTCTTGAGACAAAGATACCAAACCAACTTCTCTTTATGTAGCCTTATTTCAGTACTTGAGTCTTCCTGAAATTGAAAAAATAATAAGGCAATTCTGTGGAGAGGTATAGACATATGGGTCTGGCAAAATCTATGAGATGGTACACAAAAGGCACATAAGATAGTATAGGAAATGCTCGTTCTGGCATTCTTAGAATTGCCAATATTTCTCTGTGATCTATATTTTCCTTTCACATTGTAATTGTGTGTCCTTTTTGGTAATATCTATTGTACTACAACAGTGTCTTTCCCAGAAAGACTACACTTGAATTAGACAAGAGTCTGTTCAAGCATTATTTGTTTTCAACACAGAGAAGACACAGTGATATCAGGAAAGTATGTTAGTTATTAGAAGTAATTTCTGTGTAAGAGACTATCCAAGGGCTAATTAAACTACAGAGAAAGAAATAGGTCTTTGAGAGGAACAGTTGAATGTAAGTGGGTCTGATGGGACTAGCAAGAAATGAGGGAAGGAGCTTTAGGTGGAACAGAGGGAAAAATCTTGAAACAGAAAGTCATCTTAGCTCTGGGAAGAAAAAGTCTTGTAAAAACATTGAAAAGTTTTCTGAAAATCCAGGCATTTTGCTTTGACTGGGATTTTATTTTGTGTTTCTCTAAGACTATGGCCTCTGAAGAGGCTACAGTAATTATTTTTTGGAGGGGTACATGCATATCTGCTAAGTAGAATGAAGATACAGAAGAATGAATTCTGTACACAGTGTGTTCAGTTTTCAGCGATATGAGATTTACAAAGTATTTTGTAACTTAGTTACATTGAAATAGCTTTTTGCATACAACCATTCATAAGACAGATTTAAATTTTCACTATAGTGACTGAAATAGTTAGTTAAAATAATGACTGAGGATGGAAAAGAGATTTATTTCCCCCACTACTGTTCTAAAATTGAACATTATTGATTTTTAAGAGTAAATTTAGCATGTGGCATATATTCTACAGTAACTTCTGTGGTGCAAACTTTGGCCATATGGTGATTTTTTTTTTTTTTAATAAAAGAAAATGCAAGGTACATCTTGCTATATGCAGTGCTACAGCTACCAGCCATACTTACTTAAGCTCAAAGACACTTCACTTTCTTCAGAACTTTCCAACAATTAAGCCCTATAAATTGTGAACTAAAATAAAGCAAAAAACTCTAGGTCTGATCTGCCTGGTTTAAAAACTTAAGTTATAAAAATGCAGCCTGCTGTATGATTGAAATTCATCTCAGAGTATGGGTCCAGAAAAAAGCCTATGAGACACTACATTTTCTGTTAGGCCTCACTGCTTCTTTTTTTTTTTTTTTTTCAAATAGGCCATGAGAGATGCATTGACCTTAAATGAATAGATGTAGAGAAATTACAGTAAAATGAAAACACCAATACTGATTCCAAAGTTAGTTTTACTCTATAATAAAATGTAAGATATAAGAATATCTAAATGTCATACAAATCCTTTACTTTAATCCTTTTCTGAGTTATTTTAATCAGTATTATAGTTAATATCTATTTTTAGGATACTTGAGGTATTAACTTAGGGTTATAAGAGGGTTTTTTCTGTCTGCACTCTGGAAAGACTGATAAGCAACGAGTCCTTTGTTATTAATCCTTTTCTATCACAAACATGTAAACAAAGATTGATTAAATCCTGTGATGGGATCTGTAATACTTGAAGGAAAGTATAGGAAATTGCAGCCTGGAATCAAACTGGGATCCAGGTTATTTAGGTATAGTATTTTCATAAGCATTCTAAAGACAAGTTTGAAATAATTCAGTAAGATGTCTGCTTTGTCTTTACAAAGGACCTTGACTAATTTACTATGTTACCAAGAGTTAAACAGAGAAGATAAATTGTTCCTGAAGATACTGGCATATATGTTTGTGGAAGGAATAATTTGTGACTAGTAATAATTATTTTAATTTGTGTCCACATCACAAAACCTTGAGTTTCAACTTGCATTAGTCTTTCATTCACTCATAAGATAAAGGTAAGTAAGCACAAAGCAACATATTGCAAATAAACTAATAGCAGAAAACTGTGGCATGTAAAATAATACAAAATAAGCCCCAATGTTTTCATATGTATGAATGCCTATTTCAACAATAAAGGCTGATTCCAGAATCCCTTCGCTTATACATACCTTTTTATCTTTGATGGCACAGCAGTTAACTGCTTTTGGTTTTGAGGCAGTTTAATTGATGCTGCATTATGTGAATCTAATTTTACACTGCAATTATGCTGAAATCACCAAAGAAAAACATTCTTGTGAATCAAGTCCTGTGACTTTTTTCCTCAGCATCCTAGCCGTTATCATCCTTATTGACTTGTTTATTGATCCTTAACGAGCGCCTTTGTTAGTCCCTCTGATCATCAAGTTGCACCATAAAAGACTAGGATAGTAAACCTGATTTCTCTTTTCTGCATTCATGCAAGTGTTACTTCATGGATCTTATTTGAACACATCTTCATTTTGACCTGTTTAATAGGATAATCAAATAAATGTGCTAGTTATATATCTTTTCCCTCATCACTGCTAAGAAGACCCCATGTTAACCTCTTTCAAACCTCTCTCCAGTAGGTTTTTATTCCTTATTCTTACTCCATGAATCAGATTAACTTCCCCTGTTGGTGTTCTCAGCAAGGCAGCATCATCCCAATTTTATGTTTCTGGACTGGATGTTATTACAAAGCTTTCAGCAAGGCCTAGATAAACTGCAATAATTTTTCCAGATTTCTTCACCAAGCTAGTAATTTCACCACATCTTTGTCATTGCTTTAACATGATCAGTTCTTTATGAAACTGTTTTGCTTATCACATATAATGTTGTCAGTTAAGTGCTTACATATTGATTCCTTTACCATGCATACTAGTAACTAATATAGTATTAATAACCTTCCATTCTTTTTTATACTGTAGCATAAATCTGTCATTTCATGAATCACTATAATCAACATAAAGGGTTTCACAGGTGACTCCAGGAGAAATAACCACATTAAAACATGTTATACTATTTTTTCTGTGGTTTCATAATTAATTTTTTGGGTGTACTGGGTTTTTATATTATTGCTCTTACTATAATAAATAGTTACACTAAATTCTGTCCTGACAAAATGAGTCAGCTCTCTGTTTATCCATGAAATAGAAAGTGGTTGACATGGCTTTGCAAGTTCTACAAGACCCACCCTGGGCATAAGAAAGCAGTTGAGGGTTTGGTCTGCATATGAGACCCATGTATAGAACCTGCTGATAGAACAGCCACCTCTTTTCCTTTCCGGTCAAACCTCTGATACAGGTTGCCAAGTGACAGCTGCCTAGCAATGACCAACCATTTTACACCCGGCTGAATGCCTTCTGCCTATCAGTTACATATAGGAATGGGAGTTATAAATTGGTCTTATTTTTAATTACTAAAAGTAACTTCTCTATATGACCTGATATGTCATGGTTTGTTTTTCATATAGGTTTTACAAAATTCATTAGCACTATTTATTTAATTCTTTACGTAGCACCTATGGTATTAGAGATGTGTAGAACCAGAGACAGTTATGACTACAGGGAATTCATAGTTAGAGAATGCCATTTTCTAAGCAGCAAAATATCTCTCAAGAGGGGCTGAGTCACTTTAACTGTTCCTTTATCTACATAAAGATATAGAGGATACTCAACAATGAAAAACTTTAATGTGGGGTCAAAAAGGCAGGACAGAAGCAGCAATGCAATTATAACATAACCCTTCACATTACTTAAAGCTCTTGCTTGTTAAAGGAATTAAAAGTCCAGATGACACATCAGAGTAGGTATAAATTAAACAAACATGTCTCCACTGATTTCTGCTTCCTTTTACCTGTGGACCAGGGTTGGGACATCTGGATCTCTCAAAGAACATTAGAAAGTAAAATTTCTCAACTGTGGAGGATAAAGAGTAGGAAAAATAGTAAAAGACCATCATGACCAAATAGCTCTTCCTTTGAGAATAATCCTAGTGAAAGTGGGAACTGACTCAAAATGCTTATAAAAAATATATAGGGGAAAAACAAACAAACAAACAAAAAACCCCACCAAAAACCCAACCAGAATTAGAGAACAATATCAGAAAGACCAAAGAAATTACCCTTATGGTATGTACAAACATATAACATGTAAGAGACAAAGGAAAACAAAATACATTAATAATAAGAGAAAGACCAAGAGAGGTAGGGACTCATTATTCAACAAAAGACAAAAAGCTAAATTGTTTTGTGCCACTTCACTAAAAAAGGTGAACTGCAATTAGACAGCCAACAACACTGTTGGGAGAGGAGAGGAGAGGAGAGGAGCGGAGAGGAGAGGAGAGATTATGACAGTTTTGAGTGGCTAACAATTGTGTGGGGGCTTATTAGTAATTTTTATTTTTTGGAGAGGAGAGGAGAGGAGTTTCAGCTGGTGGAGACCTACAATGACAATGTCATCCAACTGCCTGATCAAAAGTTAAAGCATATTATTAAGGGCAATGTCCATATGCCTCTTAAACACTGACAAGCTGGAGGCATTGACCACCTCTCTAGGAAGCCTGCTTCAGTTTTTGACCACACTCTCAGTTAAGAAATACTTCCTAATGTGAAGTCTGAACCTCCACCGACACAGCTTTGAACCATTCCAATATGTCCTATCACTGGATACCAGGGTGAAGAGCAGCTCACTCCCCACTCCCCCTCCTCAGGAAGCTGCACAGAGCAAGGAGGTCACTCCTCAGTCTCCTTTTCTCCAAAGGACGAGCCCCAAGTCCTCAGCTGCTCTTTATAGGACATGTCTTCCAGCACTTTCAGGAGCTTTGTTGCTCTTCTCTGGACTTGTCTAAGGACCTGAACATCCTTCTAAAATGGTGGGGCCCAGAACTGCACACATAACATAGATTACACAGATATATATGAACTGATCTGGATCAAATTTCTATCCCCACATTTGCATTATCATTACAACCTTACTTTTTTCCTTATTACTTGAAAACTATTCTAGCAATCAATTCAGCCAGCTAAAAAGTAAAATAATATAACTTTATTTTTCCTTCTAAGAAGTAATAAAACCTTCCCAGGAGATGGGTAGCTTCAACACGTAACTCTTTCACATAGTTGGTTTTGTCAGGTAAATTTGTCAGATCTTAATTTCCTCTGCTAAGGAAAGTTGAAAATATCAACAGAGCTCCAGTTCAGAATTTTAAAAAAAGTCTTCACGAAGTGGGGAAAAGGTCTTAAAAAAACAGGTTGCAGTTCAGTACTGGCAAGTGCCAATACTTTAATATTGTATTAAATAAAAATCCTGACCAGTATGAAGAAAAAGTCCGATGGATGGCTCTGAAAATGAGTAAAGGTCTAGTGAACATGACACAAAAGAAAGAACTGAACCTGTTAGATTTAGGGGGAAAAAAAAAAAAAGAAAAAAAAAGAAGAAATTATGTCCTCATTCATATTAATGTTTTAAGGTGGTAGGAGGTCACACATTGTCAAAGCTCATAGGGGATAGGAAGAGAAATATTTTTATTTGCAGCCTTTGATCCTCATGGAATGGGATTGAGAGTTAAGGAGAGTTATGGAATTGCTTACATAAGAAAACTTCAATATCCATATAATTGGGCATTTTTTAAAAGCAGGTTAAACAAATGTGTGCCAGAAATAGGTCCAGCTGATCCTTAGGTATAGGATTGTGAATATGGAGTAGATAATCTCTCAAGGTCCCTTTTTGCTCTTTGTAATGATCTTACAACCTGATAAAGACCACCTTATTTATTTTGAAACAGCAGGAACCTGTGCAAGATGCTAGGGACAAAAATTCTCACTCAAGATACTCTTACCAAATTATATGTTGGAATAATTGGATGCATCCAAATGCTTGCTGCCTTCAAAAAGACTTCCATCAGGCCAGGAGTGACCACCAACACACTGACAGTCAAACCATGCCTCTCTCAGACAGATTATATTAAAAGAGAATTTATAATCATGAACCAGCCTTCAAAAAGCTTTGAAGATGTTTAATTTATTCAGATTTTTTTTTCTGGAAAAGAGGCAAAAAACATAGGCCATTAATGGACTTTACTGGACATCACTAATATATTTATTTCCCACAAAAAAAGACTTGGATGCTAGAAAAATGGAGCTCACAGTAAAAAAGCCTTTTTTTTTTTTTTTGGTGAATAAAAGCTATAAATGTCATAGCATTCTTGGAACTAATAAAATAGACCTTTCTCTCCTATTTCTATCGGTAAATCATTCAACTTTGTTTTCCTTCCTACTACTTATCATACCAACAAAGGACTCTAAAAATCATTGGTAGAATCTCTCCCCCAGTCATACAAGCACCGAATATAAAAATCTATTCTATGAAAAAGCAGCAATATACATTACCTTGGGAAACACTTTGCTAGATCTCAACTGTCAAATTCACCGAGCACAAATTGAAATGTGTCAAAAGCATCAAGCAGTTGATTAAGCGTATGTCTACACTGTCTCACTGCTCTGTATTCATCCTGACAATGATAGAAGGTCATTTGCTTATCACACTAACCTCCATTAAAGGTATAAAAGATATATGTTGTCTAAGGCACTTTAGGTGACTTCTGTGAGTTACTGAAAACCATAAATTTTATTTATTAGAATGGCTAAGGTCAGCTGGTTTGTGATATGTGGAGACTATTTAATCATTGTCTTTCTGAACTTTGTGTTAATATATATTAACTCAGTATTCTTCATTCTTGATAACACATATATTTTTCTATTTAATTCTGGCTTTTATAAATTAAATAATATATGTTTATTTATCAATATGCATTTGTCAGTGCTGGAGAAATTCTGGACAGTATTTCCTCACATCCTGCTTCAGCATTATTGTTTCCAATTTGAGGGACAAATTTCTGTGACACTTAAGAACTAGACCGTAAAAGCACGTCTTTATGTGTGAGATGGGCACCCCAGTTCAGAGAAGAATGTATAGTTCTATAAGTAATCGTCTGTGGGAAGCAGATAAGGAAAGAAAAACATCCTGTTCTCAACAAAACTGGTGATATTTCTAAACAGGAAAAAATACTACTGTGAAAACAGAGAAATTATCTTCCTTTGGGATTCCTGTTCTCTGCAACAGTTGTGAAAGAAACCTCTTAAGGAATAAGAAAAGGAATCAGGAACACAGTGCAAAAGAAAGAAAACTATTCCTGAGTGTGAATGTGAGTCATATCACCCAGAGACATTTTCCACAAGTCTTCAATCCAACCACCTCCACCTTCATTCATACTGGTAATGTCTGATGATAATTTTCATAGTTTATGAAATTTGAAACTAAATTATCTAGAAGACTCCTATGTTTCAGTGAAGACAACAACTGCTTTGAGACAGAGCAGATCTCCCACAGATCATGCGTGGAGATCATCACAGGGCTGGTGGTCCTTGTGTCAATGGGAATACTGCGGGTTAGACAAGGAAGCAGGCTGCATTGGCACACAAATGTAGATGAGAGGATGTGTAGGTGATTTTTGGGTTGACAGCATTGTGTGTAGAGGACAAAGAGTACTGGGTCTGCGGTATCTGTTGAAGCATAAGTATAAGGTTCTTGTAGGGAGCCATGACTGAGGATCATCGATATGGAGGAATTAAGGTAAATTATATTTTCTTCCTTTCTTTCATCTTTTCCTTTCTTTATGCCTGTATTCATTTCCCACTCTAGTTTCAATATTTCTTCTCCAATTATTAGGTTGTGTTCTCTCCTTTCCCCTTTGTCCTTTCCTTCTTCTGGTGGACACTCACATCATTTTCTCTGAATATCTTATTTCGTGTATATTTCTCTGCTAAAGTATCCTTTCTCTTATTTTCCATCATATTTACTCCCCAAACTAATTTTCACAGGAGTAGTGTGAAAGTCATTTCATTTATACTCCCTTTTTGCTGTCAGCTTTGATGCTGAAGTTCAGGCACACATGCCTTCTGTAATGAAAATAATTACTACTAATTGCCAATTGCTAGGTATCAGAATACAGATTTGCTATCACCTGAAGCAATGATGAAGGCTATTATGCCTCTTCCATTTTAATTGATAAAATGCATGGTTCAAGATGTAATATAGAAAAAAATCTTGTTTTCTAGCTGGTTCTTTTCTCTCTCATTTTCTTTTTCTTTTTTTTTTTTCTTTTTTTTTCTTTTTTAACACCACAATAAACTAGGAAAATAAGGAGATATGAAATACCTGCCTGGACTTTCAAAATGATTCAGAGTTATCACTTAGGTGTTATGAGAGCAACCAATAATTTAAAGTCATCCCAAGGGTCACAAATAATTTTCTGGACCAAAAGAAGTATTATGAATCTTTAGGGAAAACAAAGCACTGCAGAAGTGTTTTAATACACAGAGAGATCAAAACAGAATCATTAATGCAAGTGACCACAGCACTAAAACAAACTTCTCTCCTTTTGGAACATCTTACTACAAATAATTTACAAATATTTGTATAACTTAGCTTAGAAAACACAAGTTTTCACAGAGAATGGAGGATACATTTTTCTTTAACATTAATCAATCTATATATCACTCAAAATCTAAAAATTGCAGTAGGCAGAAAGAAGCATGCAAGCACGCATGTGCCCTGAAACACAGCATGATCAGGTAGCCTACTTTCCTGAGAAAATCAGAATAAATGATACCTGAATGAAAGGCCTTACAGTGCTATTTGTTCAGACTATTTTTAATATGGTTGAGAGAAAGAATACTGCTACAGTCTGCAATATAACATAATCCATATTTAAATTTCAAATAATAGAATTTTATTGTAATATAGTCATCTTCTCTTCTGTAAAAGTAATACCTCTTCATACACAACAGTTTTAATAACTAAAACTATTTAATGCCAATAAATCTTGGTAAAGGGGAGTAGTATAAGAATTGTATGTATACTTAACTGACTAACACTGCAAATAAATTAAATGTATCTTAGGGTTTTTTTCAGTAGGTCAGTTACTATATTTCATTTTTAACATATTCTGACAAATTCCCACCCAAACCCTTCTATCTATAATTTCTATTGGATAATTCTTTATGCAGTGGTGGTCTTAGGCCTTCTGAAGTGCTTTTTGGTATCTAGAATAACTTGACATTCTTCATAGAGCGAACAGATATTGAGACTTCAGTCATGCTGCACATATCTGCAGCTACCACATGCTTCTGCCTCTCCTTCACTTGAAGTCTCCATGGACCATATCAGCAAAACCATTTCAGTGTACAGTTCTCCCCCGAGGTTAATATTTCATTTTTAGGAGAAACATCATAGCAGGTTGAAGAAGATTCCTCACTAAAAATGTTTATGAAGTTGAACAATTTGCATGTTAAGTGTACAGTAGTTTTATTTTTAGAAACCTTTCTTAAAGTAAATTTTTTCTCCTTATAATATCCTAACCAAAACCAAATCAATTTCACAGATCATCTATCTGAATTTTGGTTAACTGGATTTATACTAGTCGAGTATTATGTATAAAAAAGTGAAGACAAATGAGTATGAAGGAAATAGAACTGTGTATGTTGAATATATTTTATTTCTACAGAATTTCTGGGTATAATTGACAGCAGATCTCTGCAGTAAGTTGAAACAGTGTAAAAACATCCACCATGAGAATGGCTTAGCTCTAGAAGCTGTCAATAAAAACGTTGTCATTAATAGTTATGGCACTGCACTAAAACATAATTTCACTTACTATTACCTGAAGTGAAACCTGGAGAAATTTAAAGGGAAATATCTTCAAAAAAGTTCTATTGTACAATAAGGAATCATCTGTGAAATTTCTGAAATTATACCAAAATGAAAGCTGTTTGGAAATGATGCAGGACAAGCAGGTAAGAAAACTTCAGTAATATAGATCAAAATATCCAATTTTCTTACTGAAAGGGAAATGTTCTGTTTTACTATAATTCAGCAAGTATAGATTTTGAAAATCTGTTCATGCAGACAATAAAACTATCATCACTTTGAATGCAGAATTAGATGGTGCTTTAAAAAATATACAGATTAAAAGTAACAGAACCCCATGAAGAAGAATCATTTCCTGAATGTATGAGATCAACAGATGAAGGAAATCTGAGGAAATATGAGCCAAAATAAACAATGCTATACATTGTTTGAAATATATGTGCTATTATTGACTACATAGCCTGTACTTCCTCTACTTTAGAGAATTTCTAGTTTAATGTACTGATTTAAACTGGGTGTTTTTTGTTGGTGGTTTTAGTTTGTTTGTTTGTTTGGGGTTTTTTTTTGTGAAAGAAACTCTTCAGACAATTCTATTTAGAAATAAAATGTTAGGAAGTAAAAGGAATAGTCATCCATTCGCTCTTTTCAAAGCCTTTTTACTTGCAGAGGGCCAGTTACAAAATTAAAATAATTAGTGTTTTGAAATCAAACCTAGATTATAACAGATTCTTAAGAAAGCCACAGAAAATTAACATGCAGCTTGAATCTGTAACTATAAACAAATCTGAAAAAATAGAACTACTTAAAGCAGAAATTAATTTTAATGATAAGTATGCAAAGACTTGCTTAATCAAATGTTAAGCAGAGACAGGTCGTAATGATTCTGAAGCCTCAATGTGTTATAAATCCTCACCTGCTTGAAAAAAAAAAATTATAGAAGATCAATTGGATGAAACACAACACAGGGAATTATCTTTCTCTGAATTATACTCTACGAGCATTATAATTTGTAATACTGCCCATATCTTCCAGTAATTGAAACTCTGTTCAGAAAATAGGGTATTAAATAATGTCAACCATATATATAAGTTTCTATTCTCTGAGTCAGAGATTTCCTGCCTCTTTGAGCCAAACGAGTTACAATGAAAACTAGTAAATTAAAATTATTTAATGGGTCACTATGCAAGCAAGCTTCACTGCATGACAAATGTATACCCCCTAAAATTACAAAGTAGTCTTTGTATTATTTCTTACATTATTGTTGTTGTTATATTTTTATTATTATTAATCACTTATATCCTCATGCTATAACAAAAATTTGCAAAACCTAATCATCCATGAACGAGTACTGCTTTACAAATTAGGAACCTAATGTGTTATAATACTATTATAAAAGTATTATTAACATATTTCTACTGGGATTCTACTCACTATCTATAATTTTGTGAATAAAACCAGTTATTTTAATCTTAGTAGGTTTTTTTAGGTTCTAAGGGCTGCAGTTTAAAAAGCAATATATGTAAGAATGTTCTTCATAGTTTGAAGAATGGCAACCATAATTAAGACCCTAATCAGATGTTAGCTAATTAGATTTGAAAAATCATTAAAGTAGGTGCTCTTTGGTGGAATTCAACCTTTGTATAAGCTCTGTTTACACCAAATCTGAATTTGCACTCACAGATCTTGTTCTCATGGGGTGTAAACAGATACTGTTTCTAAGAGAGAAAAAAATAATCCTTAATACCCAGAAGTTTTGGCCTTCCATCTTTTCCTTTAGATTATCTGTTGATCAAGCAGTGAGTTACTTTGCTAAATGGCTGGAATTTTTTAAAGTTCAGTTTTTGAGGATTCATTTATCTATAACCAAAAGAGACATAGGAATACACACATACCAGCCGTAAGGGATAATTTTTGTCTTAACATGAGACACAGAATGTCAGCTTCATCCTGATGGACCTAGGAGTCCTCTAAAATTCAGCCTAGTATAAAATACCTTTAGCATCCCAAATTGTCTCTAGCTTCTTCAGAATTCTAAAATGTCAGCATGCCAGTTTCTCTTGGGAAATATAATATTATTCAAAATGTTCCTGATCTGCAACAGCAAAGTGCCCCACTTTCTGCTTTTGAATTATGGGTCAATATTGGTCAGTCTAAAATTGAAGATTCTGGAAGAAATACTCACTGAATCAAAAACATGAAGTATCAGTTTTAGTTTTGCTTTCCTTTACTGGCCATAAAATTCCTTGGGTTGCGCACTGCAGAACTGGTAGGAAATCTCAATTTGATGCAAGTGAATTGAAAGAAATTATATACCAAACATAATTGACAATTTAGACAGTAAATGTGAATTCCTAATTTTTAAATTTACATTGTTATCCAGACCTTGGACATTTTATTTCTAGAGAAATGTAATGGAGAAGAGAGAAATATTCAAATGAACAAACACATGAAAAACATTGCTGTCCCCTGCTCCCTCTTTTCATTCTGCAGAGTAATTAGTTAGGTAACACCTGCCCTTTACTTCCAACTAGAATTTCCCTTAAGCTAGTACATCTCAGATGTAGAGAATATCAGTAATGTGCACATCTCTAGAGCTATGAATTTACAAACTGATTATCCAAATTTACCTAGCTACTCCTAAGTCTTAAAATAAGCACTTTTTCTGGTTTTCTGCCATCCTGGGGAAAGGTAGTTGTCTGACAGAAATTAGAAAATCTCCCTTTTCTTTATTCGGACACATTTACTCAGACCTGTAGCAAACGGCCCCGAATCTGAGATCCCAGTGGCTCATGATGATGAGCACAGAAGCATTTGTCTCAGGGTAGACTCTAACAGCTTTTAGCCAATGGGGCTGCCCAGGGCATTTGCACTCTGCAGGCACAACATGCTCCTTGTGTGCCCCTCGCCCCTGCGTGCTACAGCACCAGGCTGGTGCTGGCGTGTACAGTGTGGGCTCAGTGCACTGGGGAAATAAACACAGAAAGATTTTACCAAGGGTTGTAAATTTCTGGTGGAGATGAATCTCATTAATCCCAAAGCACGATCCACCCCATACTGTCTTTCAAACTTCCCCCCCTTCATTTTTTTCAGTTTTTCTTCATACCCTCCTCTGTTGTTAGAGCCAGGCAACAGTCAAATTTTCTGGTGCACAGGAAATTCCAACTTGTTTTTCTTTTGCATTAGACATCACGTCATTTCATATTTAGGCAGTGGCACTACTGGCATGTCATATTATATTAGAGCATGATACATTACCTAAATATATTCTTTATATTATTTAATCTACAGCATTAGTTTATTTTGATTATGTAAGACTGACTTATTATATATCATTTATTTTACATTTATATTAACTTAATTCCAGCTCCTTTTACATTGTCATACCCAGTGTCAAATGTGCATAATTTCAAGAATCGTAAGACACATCACATTAAAAAAAGCCATATCTCATCTTCTTCTTCCAATTAGATTAAAAAGTTCAGACTGACACTACTGAAATGTGACACATGCTAATTGCAAATCAACCCAAAGCTCATTGGAAAGGGTTGTACTTTAATCAGTTTATAGGCTTGATCTTTGCAAAAAAGTACAAACTTATTTTGAGAATGGAGATTTACAATGATTATATGATGGAAACAAGATCCTTTTATTCAGTAAAACTGAATTTTTTTTCTCTGAACCAAGACATAATTCCTGTTAAAAGGAAACAGACTTAAAGCTGTGTACACACCAACATGAATATTGATCACGTGAACATAACATTAGCGGGACAGCACATGGAAATTGTATGCTTCAGCCATACAGACCTTCCTACAGAACCACCTATACACCTCTCTGAAGAGGTGGTCACTTGGTAGCATGGCAGGAAGCAACATGTATCAGCAGAACACAGAAACACCAGCTGAAATGCTGATATTGGAAATATACCTCCTGTTTTGCTTGTCTACTTGAGGAAAAAGAGGGATGAAACTCGCTATTAGTAATACTAAAAGCCACAAAGTTATAGAAAAACAAAGAAGATGAATTCATGAATATAAAACAAGAAACACCCTTGTATGTGATGTGGGCAGCGCATTGACAAGTGCTGTCCAGCAGAGATTGAAAGTATTGCCGATTACATGATTCCAGGAAGATAAGTGACTTTTAGTCTAGGAAATCACTTATTGGCAAAAATCTGTTTTTTAAGGTAGCTGCAAATAAGTTGTTAATGACAAAAGGAAACCATAGGAAATCAAATACTGTAAAGAAGTGGTTTGCTCATCTCATCCTACCCTCTCTTCCTTAGTCTCCTTACTCTGATTCAGCTTTTCCAAGATGACAGGAAGGCTATGCTTTCATACAGTGCTAAGCAACACGACAGTTTCAAAATTCCCAGCAATGTTCTATGGGATATAGTTTGACGACGACTGTCTTCGATGGAGTCCTTCCACTGCTTTGTCATTCTCTCTTACCTATTGTATAGGGTATATACATTTCCATATACAGACAGATGGAAAATTTTTCAACATTATTAAAAGGTTTGTAACAAAGAAAGCAAAGCAAATGGTGAAGATGAGCAGTAAAGAATTTGATGCAAATTTTCATTGTTCGTAATAAACTAGGATTAATCACTGGCATAAAAGAAGCATTTATTATTGTTTATTTTTCCATAATTTTAGAGTTAATTCCCTGCTCCAAGAGTGCTGATAAGTAATACAAGCAAGACATTATTCATAAATTCTCTTCTCCAGGATCAAATATATTGTGTAACCTATCCCTGCACACCAGCACTCAGTTTTGAATCTGAAAAGCATCTATTTATTCATTCAGTTGACTAAGTAGTGTTGCAAAATGAAAACAGTTTTGGAAATTACTAACATGTCACAATTAGCTATGTTTATCAGGTGTATATTCTGTGCCACTGTGTGCCACTAGATAAGGAGCTGAAGAAATAAAAGAAATATTACTGAAAAAGAAGGAGCAGAAGAAAACAGAGAAAAGTTCATCAAGCATCTGGTACCAAAGTTTTTTCTCCCTCATAGTCTCAGTTGTGATGCTGCAGATATAGTGCTCCAGTGCCAAAATATAAGCATCTGGTGTCATTTTAAATGTCTTATGGTATATGAACTGTTCTTATGGGGCTGTCAAGAGATGACACAGGACCTGTGTCCTACAGCAAGAGCTGCAGACCAGGCATGACTCCCATAGGGATCTCAAATCACATTCCGTGAGCAATGGAACCGAGCCCTAGATCTCCACCAGCTGCAGTGAGGTACTGAACACCAAGCTTCCATGTAAAGATTTGTATTCACACAGCAAGGTTTTAGCATCTCAGTATCACATCTCTTAGAGTCTGGATTACTGTGATGCATGTGTAGTTTTTGAAGCAGACAAGAAATGTTTTATGCTCCCGAGTATTTTTCCCTAAAGTGAGAAAAAAGTATCAAAGCACTTCATTTTTTTCTCCATTAAGTCCAGATTTTTAGCATTTCCAGATGAAATTTGTTTTATCAGGTGTCTCTTACATTTTCTTTGAATTCTTTTTTTATTCTTATCCACATGGGAAGTCATCAAGGATTGCTATCACACAAGTGACCGTTATCTTGGCTAGAACTATAAATAAGGGTTCCAGAATTTCACAGAACAATTGTAAGAGGAACACCATAATAATAAAATATTTTACTAGAGTTGCAGCATAATAGGTTTTATAATGAGTGGGTTTCACTAGATCTGGACTAGTAAATGGCAATTGTTACAGAAGATACTATCAACTCATACAATTTGAGATAATGGGATTTATAATATTTCTGAAGTCACAGCTCCTGGAGTCATGCTATGGCAAGAGAAACTCTGTTGTCATTTAAAAAAACCTTCCCAGACATAGCCAAATGTTAAAAATGTGAATCCAAAGACCGATAAAGAGATGAACATTGAAGATAAATAACAAAAAATTAATGTTTAGATCTTTGTGTAAAATAAAATTAAAAGAAATATGGTTTTGAGGTGGTAAAATCATGAGATTTACACTAGACTTGGCAACACCAGACGTAAATCTAATAGCTGTTTAGTTTAATGCTCCATCTCTGACAGAGGGTCACATCAGACTTTAATTACATTTTTATCTCTTTCAGGAAGGTATGTTTAGGCCTCACATACACTAAGGACAATTTTACAATAAAGTGAGCTTCAGATGTTGCTGGAACATAAAGTGAATTAACAACAGAGGGCTGAATCCCTGATACATTAGTAGAAGACATTTTCCTTCATTGTGAAGGTGAAAATGCAGCAGAAGTGTATGCCTTCCTCAGCTGCAGAGGGACACATCAAACAATTACTTTTCTATCAAAAAATAGAACATTTAATGGACAATTTATTGACTTTAAAGAAATACGCTGTTGTTCATGAGATTTTCCATTAACCTAAGGTCTGTGCTCTGAAAAGCAGATATTCTGAATGGGAAAGCTCATTTTCCATGAAGAAAAATGTCTGCTAAAATTAGCAAAGTTTAATAAGAAAAGGAAGTGGTCCCATTTCAGGAATTACACAATTAAAATTGCTTTTAAACATTAATATTTTTTCTCAGCTTCTTATTGTTTTAGCCAGCACAAATAACTTGAATAAAGTTTCTATCAAGAAACTATAGAGTTAGTTATAATATGCAAGAGAGGTTCAAACTAAGAGATATTCCTAACATGGTTATGTAATGAAAGAAATTAAATGAAACATTAGCATTCAAACCCAGCCAACCTGTATGAAATGTTCTTGACAACTTTTCCTACTTGGCATTTAAATTGCTCAAGCAGTCTGCCACTGCTTACACTGAGGTTGAAGGAAGTACACAGAGATCTTGTTTATTTCTGATTTTTTATCTATCACAAAAGACAACCATGACTTCACAAATACATGAACATAACCCAAGAAAATTCAAGCAAAATAGGCAGTTTCAGAGACTACAGTTATTTACAGGGTAACAATTTCAGTTAGACTGTTTGGGGTGAAATATTACATTCCTGGATAGGGAGACAGCACTAAGGAAGACTGTGCCTACCAATACTCAGATGTCCTAGTATTGCACCACTGACAGGAAAGAGTTTCCTGCTCTCTGTGAAGGGAAGTGGCATGACATCTCTATGGCAAACCTATAAAATTGATAAGGAATCCTTTGTTGCAAAAAGCAGCCACCCCGTGTTGTGTGGAAGGCAATGAATGGAGGGGCACGTGCTTGTGGAAGCAGACTTCCAAAGGCAATCCCCTCACTAGCAACATTTTTCTGCATTATTTTTTCTACAAAATTCCATTTTTTTCTTTCACAAGCATGTGGAAGCCACCATTCTGGGCCAGACTGAAGGTCCACCTACTTCATGATCCCATCTCTGACCCTGTCTAAATCTATTTTGCTCCTTCATCCTGATCAGAAACATAGTGCTGCAACTTATTGCCCATGTTTTTGTTCCAGCAGCTTTTCTTCGCAGCATGCTGTGATCCTTAGCCAGTGAGAAAGTTCTAGTAATTCCATTATTCTTTTCAGTGAGAGGGTGTTTCAGATGGAACAGGTCGCTGGGCTTTTCGACTGACTGTCCTGGACCTCTCCTGACAGAGGAAGTCCCTCAATATCGAATGTATACTAGTTCAGTGGTCCTATTTTATTTTCAGGAAATACTATATATACTTCATGGCAGCCTGAAATGCCCAATTTAAATCCACATCAAGTATTTTTGACAGCTCTAGTATCTTTCAGTGAAGAAATGGATGATGTTGTTCCTTAATCAGCCATGAGGTTGCTGTTAAATTTTCCAGAACTAATTAAATTCAAGGCACGCCTGTCCATCTCAGTCTAAGGGCATAACGGTGTTTCTGTCGGAGTCTGTGCATAAGTCATGCTGCTTTCAGCTCGTGCAGGATCAGCACTGAAGGGTATGGAGCTATTCAAGTCTGTCCCACAGTGGAATGTGAGGGGACAAGAAACTGCAGGTGGAATGGGAAGGGACAAGAAGCTGCAACCAAATGTAGGGTATAGCAGGGAAAACTGTTCTTTTCAGACCACATATCACTGCCTTCTTAATGTTACTAATTAAAATTTGAAATAATGTGTTAAAGGGTACCCAGAAACATTATGTAATATTCTATCCTCTTGGTCACTTGGGTTTTTTTGGTTTGGTTTGGTTTGGTTTGGTTTGGTTTGGTTTGGTTTGGTTTGGTTTGGTTTGGGGATTTTTTTGTAATAATTATCTGTCATTTTGCTGGTTTGTCACGTTACAGCCACAGTCGTACAAGTTATAGTCTTGGCAAAATTTCCATAAAATTTCTCAAGAGCTATTTTGACAAAAACTTCTAAATCTTCTCCCACCATAGACAAAAAATGGATCACAAGTCAAAACAGTTACAGGAAACCAGTAAATTCTTAGCATCACGTTTTATTTTTTTTACTTTCATGACACAATATTACAGATCTAAATAAATTTAGTACTACAGAATAAAATAGAACTAGCTCTTCTCAGCAGTTGAGCTGGTGTCTAAAAGAAGGGTTGTCTGTTGTAGGACTACAGCATCCATTCGATGTCATTGTACTGGATTTATTTGTACAGCATTCATACTGCCCAGAAATGCTGACCAATGATGTAATAAACTGCTTCAGAAAGCAAAAATACACCAAATATAATGCAATTGTGAACAATAAAACTGACAAATAAATTCATTCAAAGATGATCTGTAAAATATATGACTGCTCATACACACTTTGACATAAAATATAATGTTTCTTTCCCAAAAGTAAAAGACACTGCCTGAATTATCAATGACGTGAAACTGTTCATGTCATTAATTTGAATCTTCAGTGTTAACATTTATTTTAAACAGACACTGCTCTTGCTTCTATTGTCCATCCTCAGAATGCAAGCCAGATCTTTGCTTAGAGTAAGAGAGTTCAGTATTACACAGAAACCCTTTTACATTAGTATTGGTAGATTCTGAACTACTCCAGTAGTATGTTTCACAACAAAAACGTTTTAAGTCTTTCTACTGATATTTCACTCAAATAGATTTAGGCTTTAACAAATTCAGATGAAGTTGAAACAGTAGGTATTGAATCATAGAATCACAATGGTTTGGGTTGGAAGGGACCTTAAAGACCATCTAGTTCCAACCCCCCTGCCATGGGCAGGGACACCTTCCACTAGACCAGGTTGCTCAAAGCCTCATCCAGCCTGGCCTTGAACACTTCCAGGGATGGGGCATCCACAGCTTCTCTGGGCAATAAGATTTAAACCCTACCAGTAATAATACTTAGAGACATATACATTATTTTTTAAATATCTTAAGCCATAATAAGCAAGAATATTTTCCTACAAAGACTGTTTCCTTTCTAAAAAATATTACAGTTTCAAGGTTCAAACTAACCCCCCCCTTTTTTTTTTTTTGCAGTCACAGCTAGTTTCCAGTTATAAAGACAATGACATATCCTCACCACATATATAAGTGGGAATCCTTTATAAAAAGGAGAAGTGAAAGTTATTTGTAAGTGGCATGGGATTACTGGACAAATTACAGAAGAAATATCTTCTGTCACAGTTGCTTCCTGGTTGGTACAAGTTTTGGGGTTTTTGTTCAGCCTGTTGGTTGTAGCCAGTGAACACTTCTTTCCATACAGAATTACAAATTTGTCTGTAGGAAAAGCACATTTTCCAATATCTGTAAGAAAATAGGTATTTCAGAACTTATATTTTCTAGCCTATCATGTTGAGAATTACTAAATTTGAATAGTTTTTTCTTTCTTCACTATTCATCAAACTCTTACACTATGTATTTTTCTTAGAGATGTGGGAAACATCAGTGACAGCTAGAGTCCTATGTGCATAAAAATACCTTACCTTATATTGGCTTTTTGGCCTTGCCAGTATATACAATACTTGACATAACAGCATTATTGGTTGGAGAAAAAGAGCTTGTATCCACTTAGATTTTTATAATTTGTAACATGTACTTACTTTCTCCAGGAAGATGTTAAAGTTCTTGATATTCTGGTCTGTATACAATGAACAAGTTTGGACCATTTCAGTTTGGCTACTGCTACCATCCCATCCTTCTTTCTGTTGCAAAAGAAAGAACAAAAAATGTTCAGCAGTATCTTACGTCCTTTAATCAAAAGGCTGAGCTCATAGACAATAGCTGAGTTACAGAACAAAATATCCTTATTAAGAAAACATCAACCTCTGAATACCCTCTGAATATTTTAGCAATTAATATTCAGCACCTGAAATACAAGGATCGGTATTTTTCTACAGAAATGTACAATACAGTTTTATCTTTTTCCTTTTTTTTCCTCCTGAAATGTGCCTGTACACTTACATACGCACACACTTAGGACTCAGGTACATGCACTCTTAAAAGTAGAGGCAGTATTATGGAACTAGATACCACTAAATATATAGCTGAGAAAGAGAATATACACTGTGTGTGAGCAGTAAAAAAAAAGTTAAATTATTGTTTTCAGTAAAATATGAGCCTTTCTAACTAGGAAATAGACAAAAAACAAGACCTACATTTAGCTAGACTTCTTTTTATGATTTGAATAAATTATTCATCTTCTCAAGCAAAGGAATGTTGACCTTTCCATGTAATACAATGTAAAGTTCACTTGGGGGTGAACTATGGGGACAAACTATTTTTATAACTGAAGATTCACTTGTAATTCATACATGTTCTTACATATTTCAAAAGAAGAAAAACCCACAGGAATATGAGACTAACACAAATTCCAAATACCTTTGCCAACATCTGAAATTTCCCCTTGAATGCACTACTTCAAATTGGTTGGTACATCTGTAATTTTTATTATTTTAATTAGTCTATAATTCCATGAATGTAATTAAATACTGTATATTCTATATTGATCAGTGCTCACAGACTGCCTACCTACTAGATAAATTATCTGATGCTTTTCATACCTGCAGACTAGTTCTATATATTTTTATTCATGTAAGAAATTACTTAATTTTCCTTTTGTTCCATGCTTGAGAAACAAAATAATGTGACATTTGGGGTGTCACATTTTTGTGCTTATGACTTTCCAGGAAGAGAAATGACAAAATACTGACCTCCTGAAGTAAGAGAATGTGACAAATGTTAATGAGGATGAGAGCTAATGAACAGCATGACTTTCAAATTAAATACTTTTAATGTGGTCATGGGGTAAAAGATCTTTTACAAAATGCTAACAAACAATTTAAATATAAATCCATTACATGAACAGTCTCTCAAAGGTGACACAAAAGGTGTAAATTTTCATCTTTTCATTAGAAAATAAAATGGGGCTTTATACCTAAACAAGGGTTTAATCTAAATGTATTATTCACTTGAACTGTGCTACTTTTAGAACTGTTACTGAAAAAGGAATTAGGGGGCAGCTTCAGAATAAAACAAAAATTGGGGGTTGTAAAGGTGGACACTGCAGAGTCCTGTATTTAGGTGCCCATCTCTCAGAGCATAATCCAGACAGAGAGTCAGGTCACAGATGCACATGGATATCTTAGATTGAGAAACAAAGGAAAGGTCTCACCATGCTGATACTCACCATCACCTAGTCCAAAATGGAAATATGACATAGGGAACCTTTAATTAGAGTGTTTGGCAACTTAATAGAGGATTACTTGAAACTACCACTCTCCAGTACCCTTGAGCTTCACATTCCCCACAAGCCCCTCCCTGCTGGTGAGAACAAGATCCAGCATGGCACCTCTCCTTGTCAGCTTCTCTGTCACTTATAGAAGGAGGTATCATCAATGCATTCCAGGAACCTCCTGGCTTATTTGTGCCCTGCCGTGTTGTCCCTCCAACAGATATCAGGGTGGCTGAAGTCCCCCATGAGGACCAGGGTTTGTGTGCGTGAGGCTGTTGTTATCTGTCTGTAGAGGGCCTCATCCACTTGCTTGTCCCGGCCAGGTGGCCTGTAGCAAACCCCTACTACTGTATCCCCTCTTCCTGACCTCCCTTTAATCCTGACCCATAAACTCTCAGTCAGCTCTTCATCCATCCCCAGGTGGAGTTCCACACACTCCAGCTGGTCTCTGACATAGAGAGCAACCCC
>NW_010223555.1:0-293 GCF_000690775.1 Eurypyga helias | reverse complement strand
CCTAAAGAGCCTGTACCCTTCCATTCTGACACTCCAGTCATAGGAGCCGTCACACCATGTCTCCATGATGCCGATGAGGTTATAGACCCTCACATGTGCGCACACCTCCAGCTCCCCTTGTTTATTTGATAGGGCATAAAAAGAAAATCAGGGAGAATGTGGGAGCCCTGCAGAAGGAAATGGGAGAGCTGGCTTCGCAGGATATGGAGAAGGCCAAGGTGCTCAATGTTTTTTTTGCCTCGGTCTTCACTGACAAGGGCACAAGTCAAAAGTCACAGAAGACAAGGGCAGGG
>NW_010223554.1:51872-61965 GCF_000690775.1 Eurypyga helias | reverse complement strand
ATGCACGGCGCTGCGCTATAAGATGTGCCATAAGATGCTTGCTACGACATGCGAAACGCAGCTTTTTTTTCCTCCTCCTCCCCTCCCTGTCTCCCCTCTGCTGCTCCCTCAGGAGACCCGGGGGCGAAGTAACCAAAACACACCCTGACACCCACACACAACCGCCCCCCCAAAAAACAAACCCGAGGCAGTAAAAGCAACCGCAGCGATGGGGACGGGCGGATAAGGGACCAGCGCTTGGATAAAGCGTTTTTCTTTGTAAGGCTTCGGGGTCGGGTGGCCCCTGAATCTCCCCCCCAGCCCACTTCCCTGACCCCGGAGATGTCCCCGCTCGCACCTCGCTATGGGGCAACTCCTGAAGGGACAATCCCTTTAACAGTCACCTTCCTTCCAGTCAAGATGTAACTGCACCGAAATGTGAATTATCCCCCAGTCAGTGGTTATTCCGATGAAAGGCAGGGCTTTGTTTTGGGTTGTCCTGCTTCTTTACACGTCATCATCTGGTCATCATTTTATCTAGACAGCCGACTGCTGCTGTAATGGTTAAAGAAACTCACCACGCTTCAGAGAGCTGCAGTACGTTAAGTGAAAATTCAGCGGCTTGAAAATGAATAGCCAGTCCTGGGGGTACTGGCAGAAGGTAAAGGCACATATTACTGTATGACCTGAGGTCTCTTTATTGGTGGATTAATGCAGCAGGCTGCGTCCTAGCGCGATGGCAGAGGCATGAGCTCGGAGAGAGAACATGCATTTATTCCAGAGGAAGTGCAGAAGCAGCTCCCCTGCTGCAGCTGGTAACACTGGCTCCGAGGAGCAGGATTGCTGTCCCCCTCAGCAAGAAAATAAGCACAGCCCGTCCCCAAGTCCCTTGCTCTCTGGGAAGCCCTTTTGCCCTGAAAATAGCCACAGTCCTTAGGTTTATTACGTATTGATCGGTCAAATTGACTTTATTTTGCAAAATATGCAATTAATTCTTTGTTACGTCTTTGCATTCTGATGTTTATGGAGCCATTAAAACTCTTGACTGTAAAATTTCATCCTGTCACTAAAATATACTACATAATTAATGTGACTACTGAAAAAGTTTGACATAAGTTTAAGGGTACTTACAGGATTACAAGACATCTTCTTTCTTTATCAGCTGTTTGGAGCATCTATTTATAACCACTTAATTTCACCCCTGTGTATGTCCAGCAGCTTGCTAGGACTGAAAGAGGTAGAGGATTACAAATAAAATAGCATTTAGCATGAATAGTGAGAAAATGCCTTTTATTATTATTTGATTCTGGGTTTAGAATGCTAAGGGACATAAAAGTATCATTAAAAATAATTTAAATAAACCCAGCACCAATGAGATTTCTCAAATGACACAAGTCTAAGGATGGTATCAGGGCAAGTTGGTTTCAGATAGTCCCAAATCTCAATTTTCCTTGTACTTTAATGTAATCAATAGACATCCATCCCTCTCAAAACTGCAGAAGAAAATATTCCATAAGTAAGATGAAAATACATATAAAAATTTTGAAAAGTAAAGCAGGAAACAAAATTAATAAAAATTCTTTAACTACCAGAAGAAAACTTGAGGGTAAGTAAATCATGTCAGATTGTCTGTATTCCTACGGAACAAAAGAAGCAATAAAGGAAAACTGCAAAATGGAAAAGAGGATATTGAAGAAATGGTGGGGAAATTACCTAGATGAGTGCCAAAAGAAGAGGATGCTGATGTGGGATAATGAACTAAAGGACAGTGAGTTACCAAGGCCTGCGGATATTTGTCAGCCACTTGGTACCGGGACAGCTGACCCAACAACAGCATTTAAATTCTCAGCTGAAATCATTTACTCCTGCTGAGAGTAGGAGGGCTGTCTTTACAAGAAAGCATGGAGGTGAAGAAGAGGGTCAGCACTAGCATCTCAGACATGCTAGGCATCACTGCAGAAACAGCGAGTAGAACAATGTTAATGCACAAGCTGTAGGATTCAGATTACTATTCCTGTTAAAGAGGCACAAACGAGAATGGTTTCTGCAAAGGAAAACCATGGTCTTTTTCAGTTATATTTAATGAGTCCGTGAATAGAACAGGACATAATTCACTGTCTTCCAAAACCTTTTTAAGTCTATCAGTTATTTGTTAAAGGAGCTGCATAGTTATAGGGTGAACAGGACATTAATGCCATCTTTCAGAAACTACTTAAGACTACTATTAGTACATTAAAAAGATGGATCATGAGTTCTTATGAATCTCCTCTTGAGATTATTTTATTTAACTGATTCCTCACTGAAGTAATTGCCTTAAAGACAAGAAATAGAAAAATTTGCAGATGAAATTTCAATTTGGTTAAGTCTATAGAAGAAAATAGAGGGTACTGATTAATTCATCAGAGCATAGAAAATTTATGACAAAACAGGGATTGATGGTATGTTGACAAACAAACATAAAAATAATCCAAGGGTTGAACTTGGTAAAGATTTTAAGTACCTAAATGTAAATTCACATCTCAACTTTCAGCTCTGCTGCTACCTAACAGTGGAAGATCCAGAGAAAGCATTTGTATTCAACTGTGAGATTTCTCCAGGGCTGAAGAGCAGCACCCATACAAACACCCAGAAAGGGTACTAGTTTGAGCAGCTCAGCACCTAAATGCTGCCCAAGCTCATCTGAAATCACCTAAATGCTGCCCAAGCTCATCTGAACTCTTTGTCCACCCTCCAGCTTTGAGGATTGCAAGACAATAGGATAACTGAAGGCAATGTGAAAGTCCTCTAAAACACAGCCAAGGTGTATCTTAAAAGTGTAAGAATTTATTTGGATTCCATACAAATATATCTAACCCTCTGACACTGTAAAAGGAGCAAAGGCACTCAGTACAAACTTGTGATTTCCAGTCTGGAAGCTGCTGTTCAAGTCCGAGGTACCTACAGTCTGTAATGCATCTGAAATGACATAAGAAAGAATTTTCATCCTTAAAGCTGAACTCTAAGTAGAAAGAGAGAGAAAAACCCACCCAAGCTAGCTAGTATCACTATATTTTGCACCTGGGAGCCTCCACACCCGATATTGAAAAGCATTTTGATTACCCAAAATTAAATTTTTTAAGATCACAGAGAAACCTAAAAACACCCATATGTAATTTTCCATACTTGACATCACACATCTGCTGTATTTCTCTTGCATATATCTACTTTCCTGACAGGAACATGTGAAACTTGATGGGAGCTTTGTGTGCCCATGAATCATTTTGAGTGCATCAAGAGCTTGGCAAATTTTCATTCACTATGCTTGAGGGAAGTTGGTGTCCTCACTCTTGTAGCTGTGTAAGCACCACTATCCCGCTGAAAGCAAAGTCACCCAGTGCATGACTGGAAAAGTCATCAAGTGTATGCACTGGCTGGTGGAAAAAGACCAGGGGGTGTTGGCCAACATCTGGCTGAATATGAGCCAACAGTGTGCCCAGGTGGCCAAGAAGACCAACAGCATCCTGGCCTACATCAGGAACAGTGTGGCCAGCAGGACCAGGCCAGCGATTGTCCCCTTGTACTCTGCTCTGGTGAGGCTGCCCCTCAAATCCTGTGTTCAGTTTTGGGCCCCTCACCACAAGACAGACATTGAGGTGCTGGAGTGTGTCCAGAGAAGGGCAATGGAGCTGGGGAAGAGTCTGGAGCACAAGTCCTGTGAGGAGCGGCTGAGGGAGCTGGGGGTGTTCAGCCTGGAGAAGAGGAGGCTCAGGGGAAACCTTAATGCTCTCTACAACTGCCTGAGAGGAGGGTTCAGAGAGATGGGTGTTGGTCTCTTCTCCCAAGTAACAAGCAATAGGACAAGAGGAAATGGCTTCAAGTTGTGTTAATAGAGGTTTAGATCAGATATTAGGAAAAAATGTCTTCACTGAAAGTGTTGTCAGGTGTTGGAATGGGCTGCCTAGGGAAGTGGTTGAGTCACCATCCCTGGAGGTATTTAAGAGACTGTAAATGTGGTGCTTAGGGACATGGTGTAGTGGTGGAACTGGCAGCACTGTGTTAATTGAGGATCTTAAAGGTCTTTTCCAACCTAGCCACTTCTATGATTCTATTCTATAAGAGAAAATGATTACAGGGTTCTGTCCTCCACCAAAATAAAAAAAAGGGTATACAATAGTAAGAGCTCAAGAACCATTGCAGCCATGTCTTCAAAAGGGTACGTTAAAATATACTTAACACATTTTTGGTGGTTACATATGCAGATCCTAACTGTGGATGCACAAAGCATTTTCTTGTGTGTACCTTGCCTCTTAGATTGCAATGACTACGGATGTGATTTATGTGCTTGCATTTGAGTAAGCACAAATGCTAGTGGTGTCACATGCACAGTGTTTTAAACCTGCAGCCCAAAAGAAAACAGTTACATTCTTCTTAGAGCAATTAAAAAAAAAAAAGGTGGTTTTAATTATTCAGTAAAACTTTAATGTTTAATCCTACCCATTTACTTTGAAATAAAATTCAAGAAAGTCTCAAGGTATTGAGGCACAGTAACCTACTGTTGTTATAGAAGTAAAAAGTATCTCAGGAACAATGAAAATTAATGCAAACATTTTGGCAGTGGCCTTTTAAAATGTACCTTTAGAATTGTCAGTGGATCTCCATGGGAGGAGAACAGAAAAATGCAGAAAGATCACTTCAGTGCATCTTTCATATTGTGATTAAAACCACAAAATAATTGCATTCAGTGAAACAGTCAACATCTTAATAGAAAATAAATTATAAAACTCTCATTTCCCATAGCTAAATACCATTTTAATTAAGATTTCATCTCCGATACATTGATTTAACTGCTCACTCACTTATGTTATTCATTAAAATGATTACTAACAGTATGACTTTAGCGGCACTTAAAATTAAATGAGAGAAGTAATCTCAAGTAGAGAACGACGGATGTAGAAAAGGAGGAAGCTGCACCCATCTTTGCATCCAGGGGAGAGGGGAAGGGTTAGAGCATATAAGATGACATTCCTTTACGTTTAGCTTGTTACCCTTCTCCATTTAAGCTACGATGAAATAAAACAAATTGCTAGGCAGGTCTACTGGGCTGAAGTACTTAGAAAGATAACTTCAAGGCAGAAGTATTCCCGTGGTCTATGACTGCTGTCACTACCTTTCACTAGACCTTCAAGTATTTTCAACATAGGTCAGAAAACAGAAAATAAATACATTTTGTTCATTCCTCTTTAACAGGTCATAAATCCACAATTTCTCCATCTTCTTATCCCTAAGAACACGATTTTAGCTTTTTCTCTCCTTCACCTTTCAAACAGCATCCCAGAAAACAGAGCCCAGGGCCCTCAGTTTCTCAGGAGCCTGGATTTTTTGTCTGCCAAGACACATCTTTGAAGAAAGCAGACTTTGCTGGTGAACGTGGTGAACAACGGGAAGAACATCATGTCACATTTGCAAGCGTGGGGCACGTGTATGCTGCAGACACAGCAAGGAGTCTTACGAGGGACCAGAGCACCAACAAGCACTTTAGTCCATTTAGAAAGGTAAGTTCAGCTTGGACTACTTCGGTGTCATGGGCAGGAGGTGAGCAGTCATTGAAATTCTTCTCCAGTCTATGCTTCATTTCCCCTGGCAATGAAGTGGCATAGTTACCCCAGTGAACCACAGTGGTGAAATTATACAAAGGGTGTTTTATATAAATCTGCACTTCAGTTCAAATGAGGAGCACGCGTTCAAAGTCAGCCTCCATCACCCCGACCTACTGAGCTTTAGCTGACATAACAGAGAAGCTCTGGAACACAAGATGCTTTCAGGAGCTTTTTGGAGGTGACTACACTAGAAGGTGTGTTCCAGGAGTCCTAGAACCTACTGAAGGGTCTTTAGTCTACAGGACTAGATCTACTAATCTAAACTCCCTCAAACACAAACCACACACAATGTGCTGGGTCCTCAGCTGATGGTCTGCTTCTGTTTCACCACAGTATTTGCCAACGTAGCCAAAGCTGTGGTGAATAATGAGAGGATTAGGACCCTGGCATGAATCACTGCAAATCGGCTTGCCAGTGTAGGTGATACCATGGATTGAAATAATCTAGTAAAGAGCTCTTTTTGCTGATTCCTCTTCTCTTCAGGCAGGATGGAAATTCCCTGCAAATGGTAAGAATAAGAATTGCTTCATGACATATAGGATGCTCTCAGGAGACTATTATTTGATTATCTGTCTGGTCTTATTTTGTTAGAGGCTAACAGGGCAGCTGTTTTATCCAACTACTCTGAGCACTTACTGTTCCAGCCACATCAGGAGGACAAAGACATGAAAATGAAAAATAATGGGGCAGGCAGAAAACTGTGGTCTGTACTTTTTCCAGTTTCAAAAAGATTTGGCTGGTACTTGGCTCAGCCTTTGTTGGAAGTTGAAAGTGGCTTTTCAGTATACCCTATCCTGACAAATCCTCCTTAGACTGTAAGAAGTTTTTTAAAGCATAGGACATAAAAAGGTCTCTTCATAAGACTGGTCTGTCTGATAATTGAAAAAGATTCTCTCCAGAATTCCAATTTAAACTCTTGGTAACAGAATCCCATAGCAAATCTAAATTAAGGGGAATACAATTGCTGTCCAGAACATTAACACTCTCTCCGCAATATATTAGGTCACTTGCTGATCTTCTGTAATTGTTATTAGTTGACCTCTAGACCTCTCAATTGTAGCAAAAGCCTGAGATATTTAGACATTGCGTATTGGAGTATCAGACTGTATTTTGCTGCCTTTTACACAGGGTATATATTCTCTGAAGTTGCACTAATTATTCTGCATCTCCTTTCTTCTTGTGGTTCTTGTTCCATCTTTCCATTAGTGGTTACCATAAGACACTTCTTAAAGTGTTTAATTTCCATTTTGAATATGTCACAATCATTAGTATCTCCTGTGCTTACTAGGGAAATAAGCAGAGATCTGGCTCTGCTTCAAATTATTTTAATTGTTATTGAGTATTCACTACATAACCAAACAGAACTGTCCTACAATATAGCTTGCTGTAAACTCAACTGTCAGGTCAATAAATTTATTTTTGGTGGCAGGAATAGGTCAAAATACATCATGCAAAACCAGCATTGCTTCCAAGCTTAATCACTGAGAGAAAAAGACAGAAACCCACAACTTTCCTAAGTAGTGTGTCATGACAGGTTCTCACTAGGTTGTGTAAAGAAAATGCTGTTAATTACCAATAATACTTTGCTGATGATATCAAGCATGTAAAAATGAAGCAGGGTTAAGATAGAGTGGACCTTAAAGAATAAAGAGTGTAAATATACATATGCCACTGTGTCAAAATGCACAAGTCTGTTTACGTTTTTAAAGTTGTATTTCATGGTATGTTTTCAAAACTACTTCATTGCATCATTTATATAAAAGTGCTTTGAGTTTGTTTCTTAACATGTCCCAGACAAGAGTATTTCTCTCTGAAACAGTACCAGAAAAGTAGAACTAGGAGACCCTTAGTTTTAGGTCATTTTTCTCCTAGACAAACTCTTGCATTTGCAGTTGTCTTTAATCACTGATTTGCATATTCTAGCATCTGTATATGATGAAAATTTATTATTCTAGAATGACAAAAAATTGTTGCTGTGCAGAGATAATTCTAGTGAATGACGTAGAAATCAACTATTTTTAAAAGTGTAAGAACTATTTTATGGTTTATCATATGCTTTCAGGAAGGTCATTATCAGTTTTGCTTATCAATACTAATTCACTCTTTTGACTGGAGACTAACAGGACAGCTGTTTCAGTTTTTATCATTGATGACTATTATTCTTGAGTATGGTTGAATTACCCCAGGGAAGGGTCATTCTCTTGAAAACATCTCCTAAAATAATTCCACTGACAAGATCGGTGACATTCATATTATCTTCTGCTTCAGCTGTGTTGCAAATGATACCCTGGATATTACAGTCTTTGATTTCCCTAATAGCTGTTAAAAACATTACATGTTTTTGTGAAGCTTCACCTCAGTTACCACTCTGCATTAGCCATGTAAAACAAATTCTTTGTTTAGTCTGAAAAATATAATTATAATTTAATCTGGTTTAATAAAATAAAATGTAATTTAAACTTAATTTTATAATCTATTTTGTTTCATAGTACCTTTAAAAAATATTTCTTCTAAACTACTAATCCTTTTTCACCATTAAATACTCATTAGCTCCTGGTAATATGTTGTCCACCCAGAGGCTAGCCTTTCTCCTTAGGATGTATTGCAAAGACTACAATATGCTAATAGCTGCCGATCTCAATGCGTCACAGGTTTATGAAAAGTGCCAAGTAGAAGCTCCCATTCGTGCAGAATTTGACAATGCGTCCCATAGCTGAGGAATTGTCACCACTCATCTTCCGCAGCTCTTTACCATAGTACCCACTTCCTCCCACATAAATACCAGGACCTGGATATCTATTTACAAGAGAGTTTGGAGCCTCTCCTGGATCACACTACTTCTTCTAAGAAAAGATCATTTTAAACAGACATACCACCATTTCCATTTTTCCAACTTTTATCTTTCTCACCCCAGAATTTCTTCAAAGTATCTGCTAGCATCAGTGACTTTGTGTAATTTCTTAAACTGTCTCATTAAATTTCAGTGGCACACACCCCACTTAGTCAAAAGTGCAGGGTTTGAGTGTAAAATCATATGGAAATGTATTAAGAAAGAGAGATGTAAAGGCAGACACTCTTTTGAGTGTTGTCTTTCTGCCGAGCTCGTGTCTGTCACGAACCTTGCTTGCCATTGCTCACCCTACAAATCCCTTCCGGTATATTGTTAATGTCGTCTTCTGATAAATTCCTGCCTCCAGGTTTTGACACTGATAGCCTGGGATAGAATGGGTCCACAACAGGATGAGATCTGCCCCTTGGAATGGATGTAGCACTGATGGAAAAGACACTTTCCTGCTACCTCTTGGCCTTGGCGCATAATGCTGAGCAGTAGTCTCCACGTAAGCCTCAGATAAAGTGAGTCACAGCTACACAAATACCAGGGATTGCCAGAGCCTACTGCAATTGCAAAATACTACTGAATAGCAGTGGTGTATTTCCTTGCCAAACAGGTATTGTAGAACTTTTTGTCATGGCGGGTAAACACTAAAGTCTGTCTTTAAAAAGTAAAGCCACTTGACCTCTTGGGATGATGGAGATTCTTGCTAGCAGCAAGTATTCTTGCTGGAGCCTTATGTGAATGTCCTAGCCAGGAGCACCTGTTTCTTACTGGGACTTGGAGTGAGCTGCTTATAATCTTCAAGACTCGTGAAAGCCTGGTGACCTTACACACTGCATCTTTTGAGGACAGACGAGTGCATGTGGTGGTTAAACCCTGACAGTTCATTAGTCTTATTCAAGCCCTCAATGATTGCTGAAAATAAAGAAGTTGAAAATAAATCCATGGATTAAATTGCAGCATAGAGTTTTTGATAATGTAAAGTGGTGAGACATCTTACTAGGTGTACCTAATGTAATCTTACATAATATATGTTGAGGTGATTGCAATTTGTTCTTATTTATAGGCATTTCAAGATAACAGGATAAGAGTTTATCTCAAAAGAATGATCCCGGAAATATTATCAGATTTTTTTCGGAGACGTAATCTAGGTAAAAATTGTCATACTGAAACAAGCTCTTTTTTTTTTTCCCATAGAAGTATAAAAAAAGTAAATAAACTTTTTAAAAGTCATCTGTAGTATGACAGTATATGTCATAGTATGTGTGCTTGGAAAGCAAGGTGATTAAGTCCAAGATATAGCTTACCTTCAGAAAGTCACCACTTGACCTCATTAATATCAGTGTCTACAAATGCAAAGATGCTCCTGAGAATATGCAAAATAATGTCAGTAGCCAAGTGCTAACCTAAAACTAAACTGATTTATTAGCCTAAATTATTTAAGGTACCACATTTCTTTATTAGCATATGTGCCCTAGGAGTACTGTATTGCAGTGGTCTTGTCCTCCCAGCTCTGAGTATGACATTATGACTGCAATGCTGTAGTGCTTCTGGGATGAACAGAAAAAGTAAGGTAACTATTATACACACTCTTAAACTGTAAATTGTGCTGGTGGCTTTTAATAGTAATTTTTCCTATCCG
>NW_010223554.1:21322-51854 GCF_000690775.1 Eurypyga helias | reverse complement strand
GAACCTCCTGCTATTTTATGAAGATTAGCCAGTTAATCTAGTGGCTTTTTCTATTTACCTTTGTAAAGGTTTTAAGAAAGAAAGGCAAGAAATGGTGAGTATGCTGCACTAGACATAGCCTTCGGTTTTGGTGCAGGCATACAGATCATAGAGGCACCTGAACTGGCAGCCCTGTGGACTTTTGTTTACCTGCAAAATAGGTACAGCACATGTAATCCTACCGCACACTCAATATCTTCCTATCTATGGGATGTGAGAGAATAAAAGCCCAGCTCGTTCTTTTGACCAAGACCTATGTGCTGTCTCTGAGTCTGCTGACTAGGTCAGCTAGCATGCACTGTGAGTGTCGTTCTTCGTACTGAAGGACTACCAGCTCACACCAGCAGGATTTTTTGCAGGAATAACTTGTTACTCTTACATCAGAAACCAAATAGGTGACCACTCTTAGGAAGCTGAGTGTTGTACGTCAAGCTCTCTGAATTACAGTTTTGTATTGCCCCACCAAATATAAAAATATTTCAAAGTTTTTCTGTATTTGTGTCCATGAAAGCACACATTTATACTCTTACAGCTTTTTTAACAGTTAAACATTTGGGAAGTGAACAACTAAGATGCCAGTTTAGGAAGCAACTAGATAAATGTGACATGCAATTGACTTTGATGTTGTTCCAAAGTGCTTAGGTTAAGAGGTTTTTTTTCCCCAGGATCCCTATGTATTCCATATATTTTTGATGATTCAGGTTCTCTGTCTCAGCTCCGTAGAGAGCATACAGTGTAGCTGTGTGAATAGTCCTTCCCTCCCATTCCTTCAGATGAAGTTCACTGCAGATAGCACTACTGTTAATTGCTGTTTCTGACAAACCAGTGCAGTGCACTTAACTCCTGAAAGCTCAATATGATCAGTCGCCCTTATGTCCCACGAAACAGCTGCTTGCACTTTTCCCTCCAGTGCAGCTGTTTGGAGTTTGGAGATGATAAAAGCCAAAAAAACCCTTCCAGTGCTTAACAGGGTCTTGCAGATCTCATGCTGGGAATACTACCTATAGTAAGCACTGAGAATTTTTCCAACTAGAGGTAACCAAAAGAAAATCCACACTTTTCTGATTCACTTCCTGAAAATCTTCTAGTCATAGATGAATGTGCCCAACTAACTCTACCTAAAGCTTCTCGTCCAGTGACAGGACTAGGGGCAGTGGCCATAAGCTAGAAAACAGAAGGTTCAACCTGAACATGAGGAAACCCTTCTTCCCTGTGAGGGTAACAGAGCACTGGAACAGGCTGCCCAGAGTCTTCTTCCCTGGAGACTTTTAAAAGCCGCCTGGACTTGTTCCTGTGTGATCTACTCTAGGTGATCCTGCTCTGGCAGGGGAGTTGGACTAGATGATCTGTAGACGTCCCTTCCAACCCTTTCCACTCTGTGAATCTGAATCTGAAGGTGGGTAGGCTGTTCCCACTTTCATCATACCCATGCCTGTGGCTATTTTTCTTTTTCTCCAGAAGTAACATATAAAAATCACCCTGCTAGCTACAAGAATTACCATAGTAACAGGCACTATGGTACCTCTCAATGTTTATCGTTATCTTAGATAATTTAAACCCAAATATTAAACTAAGAAGCTTTTATCCTTTTGTGTGACATCCTTAGGTCTGCATGACTGGAAGGTGTTTCCTGGCTGGGTGTGCAGAAGGCTTTCTGTCCTCATGGTGAAGTGTCTGTCCAGTTCTTTAGTTTCACAGGACTGAATGCTTCTTCACCTGTTGCAGGATGCCTTCCACCTTTCTTGTCAGAAAATGTCCATCAAGTCTCTCTAGATGGACAGCAGATCGCAGCCTCTCTGTTTCTTACAGCAGAGATAGATATGTGCAAGCTGAGTAATGTGGATATGTTTGTGTCCCTCATCCTTGGCTATAGAAGCATTTATAGCCCACATCCTTCTAAATAATGGTGACTTTCAGTACTTTCTAGTCTTGTTTTAAATTTCAGATCTTATACCTGGCTTTGTGCAGAAGGCCAAAATATTGCTTAGGCTTGCAGACCTGGAATCTTATGTTGCTTGCATATTGTCCAACCTTATCCCTGCATTGCTCTACTACCCAGGATATCAGACATATCTGTTGTGACAATTTCTGTCTTTTCTGAGGGAAACAAATGTAAGATAGTGTACTGGACCAGCCAAAACAGCTGAATAAAGCATACAAGCTTGCAAATACATTATGTCATCACCAACTCTGAAAAAACTGTGAAAAGTTCCAAGCAAAATAGAGATTGAGTGCAGTAGCTTTGGATTTAACATAGTTGTATTTGTCAAACAGACAAGCTGAAAACCAAGAGTCTTAGCACCTGTTCAAGAAGGAACTACAGGAGATAGGAGATGGGTAGATTGGTTTAATGATCCATTTGTGGTTCTGAAAGGGAATGTGGCAATGTGGTTCTGAAAGGGAATTTTTGGTTTAAGTAGCTCTCTGAATTTTTGGTTGTTGGACTAAGAGAATTGACATTTGCTGCCTGAACATCTGAAGGTGGTTTGACTTTTTTGAGCAGAATTCTCAAAACACCAGGGGTCTGTTCTGCCACTATTTTTCCATCAAACTCCATAAGTTATAGCACCTTTTAATGCCTTTAAGTCTGTCACTAAATGTTCCTCAACCCTTTGCTGAATTTATTCAAATATTTTTTTCAAAAATGAGTTCAAATTCTTGTACCTTGAAGTGCTTCCACTAATGCAGCTCTTAGGAGTTTGCTTCCCCATTCTCCTCCTCTGCAACAAGTTTTACTTCCCAGATTTTTTCCTGGTGGCCAGGATGTTGTATTTATATAGCTCTTTCTCCTAACGGAGCAAACCCATGGTAAGGGATTCCAAATCATATTTGGAATATGTAAGTGTCAAAATGTCTGCTCTTGGATGGGAGAGGACTTGGTAACAGGCATATGGGTCTGCCCTTGTTCTATGCTACCAACTGCTTAAGGGGATGTCATTACCTGTGCAAAACATAAATGGATTTTGAACAACTGTTAAGTTTGAGATCAGAATTAAATCATGTTTGTAATAACAATGAGTTGGAATCAGTGAGTTGGGAATCTCATCCCAGTGCTACATACCAATGATTTTTGCATATGCAGTGCACTCAAACAGAATTACTCCACCTGTTAATCCAACACAGTTTTTGACACTGTGCAAAACGCACTAACGATTTGTGTTCAACTGTTTAAATCTGCTCTGAGGAGTAGAAGACACTAACCTGCACTGACGAGTTAAAACATATATTAGAATGGTCACCAAAAGTAGCACACTGTAGTTTTTAAAATAGTTACTCCAATTCCAGTGACTGAAATCCCACCTGTTGTAAAGCAATTTTGATAACAGTGATACTGCCATAACTAATCAGTATTAATAACAGGTGGTTACCAAAGCATATTGGTATACAAATAGATGTGCCTGTGGAGCGTACTCCTGAATTACCCTTGAAGGAGGATGTACGCTTGACTAGGTCATGCTAATATAACGTTAATTACATTATTGGGAAAGAACAGCTCCAAGGCTTCTGAAGAGAATCACAGGTCTCCACAGGTTCAAGTACAAGATGTCAACATGGGCCTTGAAAGTGCAAGAGCAGGACGAAACCAGAAGCCTTAGGGCTGCAGATGTCTTTTGCCATCTTTTTTAATCTCTAAATCCAGTATTAATGTCAAGTATCCAACACATGAAAAACACACTACATGTAGGAAAACCCAGTGATAACATGGAATTTGAGGACCGTTGGACAGCAGAGAAGTTGGTCATCAAACATACAAAAATAACCCTAAGCAAAACCAGAAATAAGGAGGAAGAGATACTACTATAACCACCATGTTCCTGCCAGTGAAGCACCTGAGATGCTGGACCCGAAGTGTAACTACCCTCCCCTGTTATATGCTGCTTAAGCAACAGTAACACCATCAATCTACTGGCCCAGAGTGGAAAAGGCGAGCATAAAAGAGACAAGGAGAGATACTAGGAAGTCCATGTTCAACAACTGTATTACAAAAGAGAATTAGCTGTAACCAGATAATTTTGGCTGTAAATGTTAGTATCATTGTAACTAGATTAGTAATAAGCCTTTGATTAAATTTCTAAAACTTTATTTGGACTCACAATAAATCCTTGACTTCTGTTAGGCATAAAGCATAAAGACCTATAAAAGCTGACTTTAAGTGGTGTCCTAAAATCCCGTAGGAACCATGCAGCATTCAAGAGATTAAAGCAGCAGTTCTTCAAGACTGAAATGACATCTAAGTGTGGAAACTCACTTCAGAAAACAACCTTAACATTAGATACTATAGTAGACAAACAAGTCTTTTAAAAAAGACAGCTCTTGCAGAGCACAGTCACTACCTGGATACTAATATACGTCTCACGTCATTTTTCATACACTCTAAATGGAAGTGCCTGGGATAAGAAAAGACTCCTTGTGCTGCCTCATCATCTACACCATGCAATGGGTACTGCTTAGTCATCTCCCAACTGTACCTGTTGCTGTGTGAAGGCAGCTATAATGGAAAACAAAACATTCTCACTTAAAATTCATTGCTAAGTCACCAGCTGAGCTTTAAACATAGCATCTTGAACATGCCATGATGACTGGGAAATGTGTAGCGGCTTTAACATCCTGACAAAACTGTATCTGTTTAAAAACACAGAGTTATAAATGTTCTTTTGCTGATAAGCATAAGATGTTTTTGTCAATTAAAACACAACTAAAATGCAAGCAAGTAAATTTAATATTAATAGGAATCTGTAACAGAACTGAGTAATGACAATTTTTGACACATTAAAGCCTCAGAATCAAGAAGAGATACCTTAGAACAAGATTTGGAAGAAAACTTTTATTTGTTCTAGGGAAGGAAATGATGGGACCGTTTCACTCTTCCTACCCAGGCTAAAGAAGAAAGTACCGATAGGTGCTTTGCATACACAACGTGAGAATAATTCTTGTGAGGCAAGTTAAAGGACAAGCAAAATACAACTATTTTCATGCAATTCAGATGAACTGAATTGAAACTGAAGGAGAGGATGTTGTAAAAGTCTGAGCTGTATTTTATCTAAAGCTACAATGTGATCTGCTTTAAGAGAATTCCCCTGGAGATCTGTCCAAGGAATTCAAGTGCAAGAATTTATACTCTCTCACTCTACATTTCAGAAATAATTTGAGACACCAGGTGAGTTGGAGGAGGTAGAAAATATCTTAAATAAACTTTAGTTAAATATCACTTGTCAGAATATTGTGAGTTTTATGAGCCAAGAAGCTCCTTTAGGGCTATTTAATAGTTGATACAATTTCTAATTGTCTCCCACGTTATTCTCATACTTAAAGAATCCCAGTTGCTTCTGAATGGAAAAAAATATAGCAAGCTACTTTGCCAAAATACATCAGATAAAATGGTCGCTAACATCTGATACATGTAGAGGGAATTTTATTCTCAAAGGCATTTGAAAGGCACCTACTTCCTACCAGAACAAATGTACTCGATCATTTTTATTACAGACTACTAGCATGGGGTTTGCTGGGAATTAATAAGGGTTTGAATCATCTCTAGGCACTTTCTAGGCAAATTTTGGCTTCTGTAGAAAAAAAAACCACCTGATGATATGGAACCTCTAATTAACTTAAATACACATTGTCTTATATGTCTTGGTAAGTTCTCCCACTCTCTCCAGGAAACTCGTAATTCTCTGCCACAGAATTTTGGAATATCTTCCATTACTGCTGTTTCATCTTACTCAAGCCTTCTCTTTTGCTGCAGAAGGATGGGACACACTAACCTACATCCTGGGTTGTACAGTCTGGGGTTGGCTTACAGAGGAGAAAGAAGGGACAGCAAACAGGCTGGCTGCTCAGGCATAGCAGAAGCAGTGGTGGTCCCTGCCTGCCCTTGCTGCCTGAGGGAGCAGGGGCCTCACTGCACCTTTGGTACCCACGTGTGGCTCCGAAAGCCCGCATTTTATCCTCCCTCTGATGCTGTGGCTGAGCCAGTGCAGGGGAACCAGGCAGAATTTCTCAGATGATTCAGAAAAGCCGAGGAAAGGATTATGGCTTTACATACATTATAAATGCTTATGCCTTCATACCTTCAAACTAACTGCAAAGGATGCTATGTAGCGGAGGTCTGCCTGTTATTGACTTCTCTCTAATGCACACAGAGTTTTCTGAAAATAAAAGTGTTTCTTTCTCAGAGTGCTGTGCTGCAGAAGTTAGAGGTGCATTGAGTCTAATCTTCCTTGGGTTTGTTGTGAGATAGGGGACTTGGAAATGCTCTTGTAAGCTCTCACACTTTTATAGAAAGAAATGTGATGTTAAGTACTGAAGTGAAGGAAAAATTCATTTCACTAAGCTAAGAAGGAATTTACTGGAATGAAAAGTGTTAGGAAAACAATCAAAACCCAAGCCAAAAGAATAAACAAACAAACAAACGGAATTTAAACAAATCCATTTTGGAAAAGCTTGAAGCTGTAGAAGATTGGAAAAGATCTGGAAAAGACTAACACTAAAAAAGAATTATTTTCACTAATCTAAGAAAAAATTTACCGGGGTAAAATATTCTAGAAAATATCAAAACTCAACAAAAAAAGCCCTTGAACAAATGGAATTTAAACAAACTGATTTGGGAAAAAGCATTCCACCTCAATTGCTCAGCAAGTTTTCTTTGAGAAAGTGCAAGTTCAATGGTTTTCTGTTTGTCTGACCTTCTGCTATGAAAAAAAGCACAAAACCGAAATATTTTTCTTTTGATAAAACCCTCCTTGCCTTCTACAGGCATTACAAAGAGCTGAACCACAATAACAACTGCTTTTATCCTGTACAAGTCACCTTGAGAGGTCCAATCTAACCCTGAATTTATTTATGGTGACTAGCAAGTATGACTATGAAAGGGATATATAGTACTGAAGAATGAATATGAAATACATTTTAGTTGAAGCAGTACATTATTACATAACCTCCCCTTTGTTATATAGCCACTTGCAACCTGACAGAAGGCTGCAAGAACAAAAAGGGAGGCACTTTAAGGTTTTCTAAAAGTCAACTGTAACAAGAGCTCCCTGTTAAGTAGAAAGTCCAATTCAGCCCAGCCCCCTCTTCCAAAACCTCAGCGGCATGGCTTCTGAATAAAACAGTACATCTAAGTACTAATCTTCTGGGGAAGAAAAAAGTTTAGAAGACGAAAGAACAACTCACAAAACCAGAAAAATAGTCTATGCTTTTGCATGAATTTTAAAGAATCTACATTTCTCTTCCCTCATGCATGCCCTTATTGGAGGGAAACATGCCTAGGTGAGAGCTACGCCTCTGCACCGTCATCTGCCTGGGGGAAGAAATGAAATCAAGGGTCCATTTATTCAGAGATTTCAACAGGGTGTGAGTTGCCATAAAGTTAACAATCTCTTTTCCCAAACACTTAGATACTTATTTTAAATTATTCATAAGTAATGCAGGTACTGATATTCACATTTTGCTGCATTGGTTATGAGATAACTTTGAGTTACTCCCTAATTATCTAACTAATAACAATTCTGTAGAATGAGTTTCTGATTTGCAATGAGGGAAATACACCATGAAATGAAAATACAACTCTCATCCCACATTAAATTTACTGAAATCCAGGTGCCTGTTAAATATTTTTATGCTTTATTGAGTATTATACAGTTGCATGAGCAAGGAGGATGGAAAAGTTATACTTTTTTATTATTATTTTTCTAAATATCAATGATGACTGCTTTAAAAAATAATCCTTAAAGCATCAGTGATCTCTCTCACAGAAGTATTTCCTCACCTATTTTGGTTATAGGTGCTTCCTATGAATTAGAAATTTTGCCTTTGTGCTTGTGTATAGAATGTGGTTTCTGTAACCCCCATTTTTAACCTTAATTTAACACTTTACTGAAATGGTCATATTTCTGACTTGGCAAGAAAATGTCTTGTTCTGCTTTTTACTGAATTACTTTTAAAAACAAATGTGTCAATAAATCATGTTCCTTTATGTATTAAGATTTTTCTGCAGTGCAAAAGAAATTAAAAGCATCAATTCTTTAAAGGTAGGTCAGGCTTGCAGGCAGTCCAAATTAGAAATAAGAACATTTTCTAAGATTTTATCTTTAAAATCCATTCCAAATATTTAAACATATAAATAATAATATACCAAATTTCTACGCAATATTTTTGTCACTTGCTGAGAAAATGGCGTGAGTCATGTTCTGACGTTTCCTTCTTGGATGATTTCCCTCCTTCCAATTATTTCCAAATTAAAATAATTATTTTTTAGTCGCTTTGCACATTTTCCCCTTCTTTGATTCACTATGGGACTGTACCATACAACAGATGTAGTTTCCATAGCTTTTTACTCTGTCATTGAAACATTTTCCTTTTTTTCCTGTAGGAAATTTACTGAGATATCGTTTGAGTGGGATGTTAAACAGACTTCCAGGTTATTTTACAGCCTCAACATTGCATTATATTTTAAGAGCTTTAGTGCAAAATGGCAAAATATAAACAATAATGGTCCCTGAAGGCTAGATAATGGTTTCAGGCTTAACAGTTAGCATCATTCCTTGATTAGGTAGATTGAAGACAAATCTCAGTACAATTCCTATTAAAAAAGTCATTATCTGTGCTGCAACAAGACCACCCTAAAAACTGCTGCAATGGGAGGACAGAGCAATGGCCTCACCCTCGCTGCACTCTGTCCTGCTTCCTTTGGGACTGCAAGTAATCTAATGAACGAGCAGGTCGGATAGCAGAGAGGTAAGCGGGGACCTTCCCTTCCTACTGTACAGCCGCACCATGAGAGGGTGATTGGCAGGGCACATTTCTTCCTTAGGCATTTTTCCGTGACTTACTACGTACCAAGCCAAGCAAACTTTTAAGGATCACCAGGACCTTAGATATGGAGAAGAGAAAGCCATTAAGTTTTGTTCTCATATGGCGGGTCCCATGAGCTGCCTATTTGTATTGAAAGGAACCAGAGAACCTGGAGGAGAAAACCAAAGTCATGTAGACCAGACCTGCCCTTTCAGCCTACCTGGGCAGGAAAGTGCTTTGCAAGCAGCTCTTGAAGGAAGTGCTCAAATCAGACCTGAAATGAGTACCAAAGGTGTTTGCTTCAAGAGAATCCTGCTCTGCATTTCGGTCACTATGAGTTTCCCTTAAATGTAGGCCTATCTCATGCCTTTCTCTGAAGTGTATTCTGGTCACAGCTGTCAGAGGCTGAAATGACTACATGACAGGGAGCTTTTGAAGTTCAGCATGGTGGGACTGCAACCCACACCAGCCTTCATCTGTAACCTAGGAGGACTTGCTACATAATTCAAGCATAAGTCTGAACTCTCGAAGCATGAGATGAAGGACTGGTATTTAAGAGTGTTTGGTTTGATATTTTACTTACATGAAATTTAACATGGAACACTAAATGAGAACATCACACAGATCATAAAGTCAAGTGCTCACCAAGTCAAAAATGCCTACATCCCTGTGCAACTCAGAATCATAGGGTGAATCATAGAATAGTTTGGGTTGGAAGGGACCTTAAAGACCATCTAGTTCCAACCCCCCTTCCATGGGCAGGGACACCCTCCACTAGGACCAAGTTACCCAAATCCTTGTTTAACCTGGCCTTAGACATTTCAAGGGATGGGGCATCCACAACCTCCCTGAGCAACTTGTTCCAACGCCTCACCACCCTCACAGTGAAAAAATTCTTCCTGATATCAAATCTAAATCTCTCCTCCTTCAATTTAAAGCTATTACCCCTTGTTCTGTCACTACAGGCCCTTGTAAAAAGTCCCCCCCAGCTTCCTTGTAGCCCCTTCAGGTACTGGAAGGCTGCAATAAGGTCTCCGCGGAGCCTTCTCTTCTCCAGATGGAACAACCCCAACTCTCTCAGCCTGTTCTTATAGGAAAGGTGCTTCAGCTCTTCAATCATCTCTGCGGCCTCCTCTGGACTCGCTCCAAGTGGTCAATATCCTTCTGATATTGGGGGTTCCACAGCTGGACGCAGCACTCCAGGTGGGGTCTCACCAGAGCAGAGTACAGGGGCAGAATCCCCTCCCTCGACCTGCTGGCCACACTTCTCTGGATACAACCCAGGATACAGTTGGCTTTCTGGGCTGCCAGCGCACACGGCCGGCTCATGTTCAGCTTTTCATCCACCAGTACCCCCAAGTCCTTCTCCTCAGGGCTGCTCTCAATCCTTTCTCTGTCCAGCCTGTCTTTGTCCTTGGGATTGTCATGACCCAGGGTCAGGACCTTGCAGGACCAAAATCAAATGCTATGGCTTCCCTCAAGGAATAGATACCAAGTGGACTTTATAGTCTGAATTCTACCACAGGTATGTAATTTTGATATGCAGTGACCCTTTACCATACTGAATAAATCCTTAGGTGGAATAAGACTTTTGTTTCAGATTTTATATATGGCATACATTTTAGAAATTGTAATCAAGAAGTGAACTTGCAAATTAAACCATGAATCAATGTGAACAATATTTGTATCATGTATTAGAGATTCAAAACCTTTAACAGTCCTTCAAAATTGATAAAATAAATTCTGATAAAGGAAACTTACAAAGGTTCTGAACAATAGTGTTCAACCAGTGATTTTATCACATACCACAATTAAAAAAAATTTGTTACTGGAAAATGTAATTGGATGCAAGGATATAATAGTCAATTGGTGCTTGAGCAGGTGTAAGGGATTGTTATAATTACTACCATGTGAAATCAAATGCCAACATGCATAAAAAATTAATGTCAGAAATATTTCTCATATGAAAAAAGAGAATAGTTAATACACCTCTGTAAAAAAAAAAATCCAGTTAATAAAAACTGGTAGAAACTTTGAACAGAAAAGATCAAGATCTGTAATAGTTTAGTGGGGAAGTAAGAGTGGAGACATACTTCTTGTCATAATCCAAATACACTGCTAAAATTAACAAAATATTAACAAAATCACTCATAGTAAATTCTTATTTGATTATGATCATCCTTTAACATTGATGATCACTTTCACCAATAGTTAAATAATTTAAATATTGATATGTGTGTCATATTGACTAGCCTAGAAAGTTAATGTGTTGCTATTATTATAACTTGGCAACAAAGGAACTACACTTCAGGGTTAAATACTTAGGCTTTAGCAAGAAGCGTAATGCGTGAGTAGTGAGAAAGGCAATAGTTACAAGTAGTCAGCTATTTATGATAATGTGATAAGCTCAGAATAAATGGAAATCATCTGATTGTCTTTAATCCTCTACAAGAGTGAATGCATAGTTTAGAAACTTGTCATGAAAATGGAGAATGAATAGTAGGCAAAAAATTGATTCAGTTGCAGTATCACATAAAAAGGCTTCTTAAACACTTGCTTTTCTGTGGTGGGCAAAAGAATTCTCCCTACCACCACCAAAATGATGTGTAGCTGCAATTCTAATCAGTGTCCCACCATGGGAACTGGTTGTTATTAGATCTATAGCTTTCTAATAACTTTTGTAGGTACTGTTAAATATGTTCTTCCTTGCCTTATAACCTGCAAGATTTAGTTTTGTTTGATGGGTTGCACTGCATAGATCTCAGTTTGTTCTTTTATATATTTTCCCTCCTCCTAAGCACTATAGACAGTTAAAATATGTATTTGTAGCCTAGCAGAGGAAACAAACCTCTTCCTTGCTCAAATGACGTAAACCATCTTAACTGGAATACCTATTAAAATTAACTAATTAGTCCACAACACACTAAAATCACACTTCTCAGAAGTGATCTATTGAGTCAGATTTTCTGCAAATTTCAGAGTGCTGTAACTTTTGATGCTGAGTTTACAATTCAGTGTCTTTGAAACTGCAAAGAATAGAAGCTGATGTTCTAAGGAAAAATGAGATATCAGCATATGAGGTATGAAATAGGGCAATAGCAATGGGTTGCCTATTGTGTTGACTGTACACAAGAGATCCAGCTTTTTTCCTAAATTCCATTAATGGAGGAGAAAATTATCCACAGAATTGGCAAAAAAATCCTGGCAGCCCTAATAGTAATGTCCTACTACTTGTTGCTGGTGTTAGAAAAGATTCAGTCCTTGATGCTGTACTTCAGTGTGTAACGTGACATACAGAAATTATCCATGGAGTTCAACGGATCTGCTAACCTCGGTTATTGATTCCTCTTTCTAGCAGGATATGGGCCATGGATTTTTAACAGCCCCCTCTGCTTTCCTAGCTGGCTAGCCAAGCAGGGTGTGGGGGGATGACGACTGTACACAAGAGATCCAGCTTTTTTCCTAAATTCCATTAATGGAGGAGAAAATTATCCACAGAATTGGCAAAAAAATCCTGGCAGCCCTAATAGTAATGTCCTACTACTTGTTGCTGGTGTTAGAAAAGATGCAGTCCTTGATGCTGTACTTCAGTGTGTAACGTGACATACAGAAATTATCCATGGAGTTCAACGGATCTGCTAACCTCGGTTATTGATTCCTCTTTCTAGCAGGATATGGGCCATGGATTTTTAACAGCCCACTCTGCTTTCCTAGCTGTCTAGCCAAGCAGGGAGTGGGAGCATGCCACTGAAAAGAAAGAGAACTCAGTTGATAAAGAAGATACTGATAGACAAAAGATGCTTCCCATCAAAAATTTCATGCAAGTTTAACATTTGCCAAAAGGCTAAATTACAGAAGAAGGGTATATGCTAGCAACAAGGTGAGGGAGAAACCCTGGAGCCAAAAGGAGCTTCACAGCTTGCAGGAATCAAGCCAAGACTTCACTCAAGGATTTGAACTGCAACAGGGCAGGCAAAGCTGAAAGATGTGCATTCGCAGCTTTGCTAAGCCTTTCCCTCACCTCTAGATGCATCATTCCCATTCCTTTCTTTTGGCTTGGACCTGCTGTCTGTTTTAGCTTAACTGATCAAATTAAGGAACTAACCTGCCCAAAAGAAAGAAAATCCATCATTTAGCATCACTATCTGTAGTAGTGTTTGAACATTTTGTACTACTACATCTATCCAAACTGAGAAACTTCCTCACTGATGTAACAGTTTGGTTCAAGAGGCGCTAGCCGTTCTGCACCAAGTGTTTTAAAATGTGATCCAAGCAACAGTTTTTAGTCATCCACAGATTATAACACAAATATAATTGCCATAAAGCCGTGGCTTAGGCCCATAGCTTATGCAGAACATTTCTCTAATAAAGCATGGTTCATTAATACAGGATATAATTCATATCCCCTGTTTGTGTGCATCAGGTTTTTCATTGGAATACATTTTTACTGTGATATTATACTCACGACTTGCATAAAAGCACAAACTTGCATAACAAAATCCAAGCTGTATCATATTTATGAAGTATGACTTCATAAAAATGTTGCTTCCAGTGGAATGCACATGGATCTAGACTGAATTACAGCTGTATCAGAGCACATTAAATTCTGTTTTCTGAGCCAATTGACATTGCATATGCTGTGTTTGATGTGTGACGTGTGATCAGAAAGCAAGTACTAACCAAGGGCTACAGAACGTTAACAATTTGGTGATGTTTGGCAAAAAAGCAAGGTGTATGTGTTAAGTCAAGCTGTGCTGAATCCTTCATCGTCAGTCACACTCAAGGCTGACCTCCTATCAGGCTCCTTCATTTTCCAAAGGAGAAAGCAAATAACTGGCTGGACTATAATGCCCCGTGTTTGTTCCCATAAAGAAAGGGGCTATAATCCTTCTATTGTGCAAAACTATTTCTTTCAGTGTTTTAGAATTTGAAGATTTCAATATATTACAAGTATCATAAGATCATTTAGGTTGGAAAAGACCTTTAAGATCATCAAGTTAACCTGATGCTACCAAGTCCACCACTAAACCATATCCCTAAGTGTCTCATCTATATATCTCTTAAATACCTCCAGGGATTCTGACTCAACCACTTCCCTGGTCAGCCCCTTCTAATCCCTCACAACCGTTTCAATAAAGAAATTTTTCCTATCATTATAATTTTTCCTAATATCCAATCTAAACCTCCTCTGGCACTATTTGAGGCCATTTTCTCTTGTCCTGTCACTTGGGAGATGAGACCAACAGCCACGTTGCTACAACCTTCTCTGCAATAAAGAGCAACAAGATCTCCCTGAGCCTTTTTTTCTCCAGACAGAACAACCCCGGTTCCCTCAGCCGCTCCTCACAGGACTTGTGCTCCAGACCCTTCACTAGCTCCATTCCCTTCTCTGGACATGCTCCAGCACCTCAGCGTCTTTCTTGTAGCAAGGGACCCAAAACTGAACACAGAAATTGAGGTACAGCCTCACCAGGTGCTGTACAAGGGGACAATCACTTCCCTAGTTCTTCTGGCCACATTATTACTGATGCAGGGCAGGATGCCATTGGCCTTCTTGGCCACCTGGGCACACTGCTTGCTCATATTCACCGGGCTGTTGGCCAACACCCCCTGACCCTTTTCCACCAGGCAGCTTTCCAGCCATTCCTCCCCAAGCCTGTAGCGTCACAGGGCTTTGATGTGGCCCAATGCAGGACCTGGTATTCAGGAACATGCTACTCCTGAACCTTCAAGATTTCCTTCTTGAAGAATGTCCAGCCTTTCTGGACTCCTTTGCCCTTCACAACTGCCTCCCAAACTGTTAAAACCAGGCTAAAATCAGCTCTCTGGGAGTCCAAAGTAGCAGTTCTGTTGATCCCCCTCCTCACTTGTCCAAGAATCAAAAACTCTATCATTTTGCAATAGTTATGCCCAAGACATCCTTCCCCACCAGTCCTTCCCTGCTCACAAACAATAGGTCCAGCAGGTGCCTTCCCTAGTTGGCTCACTCACCAGCTGTGTTGGGAATTTGTCTTCCATACACTCCAGGAACCTTCTAGTCTGTTCCCTCTCTGCTGTGTTGTATTTTCAGCAGACATCAGTAAGTTGATGTCCCCCATGAGAACAAAGGCTAGTGATTGTGAGACTTCTCCCAGTTGCTTACAAAACATGCACGCATACATGCATTTATGTATACCCACATAAGCCTTCCTACTTTTGGTTTTTGGTTGAGTTTGTTTGGGTTTTGATCTTTTTCTTTTTTTTTTTTCTTTTTTTTAATATCAAGATTATTCTTAACTTAAGATGTAATTTACCAAGAACCAAATTCTGAACTTTTCAGATTAGCTAGGTCACTTGAAGGAACGGAAAACAAGATGAGTCATATACTGCCTCAGGCTCAAATGTAAGGCTAGGTATATCTTTGGGAGTTTGATAAATTAAGTTCTCAATATATCTATAGGCTTCTTTTTAAAAAGGTAGATATTAATTTCCTTTTGTAGTAGGTTTATATTCAAGTCAATCTATTTCTAGAGTTAAAGGGCTACCATTAAGTCTAGTGCTAGATTTGACTCCAAGTGGGCTTTTGTTTTCTCATTACTGTCTCTGCATACTCAGACAGTGTCTCTATATTCTTTCCAGGTCACCTGACCCTGCTTCCACCTCCTGTATGCTTCCTTTTTTATACCTGAGTTCATCCATGACCAACTTATTCATCCATGCAGGCCTTCTGCTGCCTTAGCTTGACTTGCTGCATGCTGAATTGGACTTGTCTTGAGCCTGGAGGTGGAGAAGAAAGCAACCAGATGCCCTGGATCTCTTTTGTCTCCAGGACCATCAAACAGTGGACTCTTTCAAGCATATCCCCCAGCAGCCTGAGGCTGAGTATGAGTTAGCACTGTGGGGAGATCAGAGTCAGTACCAGTCTGCTCTCCTGACATCCAGAGCAGAAATCCTGCTTTTTGCCTTCTCCCTCCTCTCAGGACCCTTAACATCTCATGCTCAGTGCACCCAAGGGTTACTCATCCCCAGACAGTCCATCCTTGTTTGTAGAGGTACAGCAGTGCATCTCCCCTTGTTGTCTCCTCCATCACCTCTGTGAGGAAGTTGCCATCAGTGCAATCCAGAAGCCTCCTGTATTGCTCTGGGGCTTCTCCACTTTTTTTTTTTTAAGGCTGTCTCAGTGTGAGGTGTGAAGGTGCTCTCACCTTTGGTGAGTGGCAGGGTGACCAGGTGGGTCTAGTCTTTGATATTCTCAGTACCACCTAATCACTGGCTCATTACTGGACACTTGTTCTAGCGTATTAAATCTGTCAGGTTTTTTTATTATTTTAAATAGAAACATCGACCACCATGCACAACCCACAGAAAGAGCAGCTGAACTCTGTCTATAATGCAGCGTGACTCTAAACTCCCATCACTGTCACTTCTGCAGACACTAACCTGTTTAGTGTCAGGTGGCTGTGATAGAAAGGGAGAGCAGACAGGGATTCTGAAGGAAAATATGTTCCATCAGAAAGGTTTAACAGCAATACGCCAAGCCACAACTTAGGGCAATTTCCATTACCAGTTCTGACTATCTCAAAATATTGACAGGTGACTGGGAGGCAAGGGTGAAGAGTGCAGCACTTAAATAAGTAGCTCTGCACAAAACAGTAATCTTTATAAAACCCAGTCATATTCTTTGCCCTTGCCACTCATGTCCAGTATCAGAAAAAAAAAAATGATGCTCGTTTTTGGAAAGTGGAAGAGACATTGAATGCCTTCCTCTTTAATAATTTATACCAGAACCTCAAGAGAACTGCAAAAAATTTGAAAGCAAAATTGCTTTCAATATTTAAAATGTTATGAATATTCCTCTTTCACTTTTACTATGGCTCCTATCCACCACAAATGTAAAAGACAACTCTTCAAAATGCTTTCAATGTTGTAACTAGTTAAACACTTCTCCCACAGGATTCGTCAATTCTGCAAATATTTCACAGGCCCACTGTTTGCTTCATACCTGTACATACTGTTGAAAAACAAATCCTCACCTATTAGAATCTGATTTTTGGATTAATTTTCTTGAAAAAAAAAAGGTACTATGTTATAGACCGTTTTCTGCATTGGTATGCAGACTAATGCAGTCTTAGTATTGCAGTCAATGCAGACTTGATATTATAAAGCCAAAACACTTAGGGCTATAGCTTGGACTATATACATAGAGACACTTGCCTCAGAAGTCCACAATGATAGGGAAAGTAGCACGGGGCACAATTTGCAACATGGAAGATTCCAATCAGATATAAAGAAACATTTTTATGCCACGAGGGCGGTGACAGGGAACAGGGACCCATGGAGGCCGTGTGATCTCCATCCTTGGAGATGCTCAACACTCAACTGGATACGCACACAACTTCATGTAATGTGGCTGTACATTTGTCAGCATGACCTCCAGAGACCCTCTATAGTGTAAATTATTATCACTCTACTATATTTATCTACTCACAACATAGAGATCTCACGCACTGTCCTGGCATTCCCAGGTATTCCAGGAGAGCATTACGTAACCCCAGCCCAGGCACAAGTAGCCCCAAATCGCTTCTGACAAAATTATTTCCACCTTCCATGAAGAACATTCATGTGTTTGTCACGAGAAGCTCTGGCTCTACAGGAAAAGAAAGGGCCATCCCTGTAACCTTTCCACTGAAAGACTTGGAAGTCTCATTTCAAAACAAACAAAAAGAACGACAAACCAACCTACACTTTACTAACACAATATGCATCTGGGTTTTTTTCTGAGTAAGCTTTGTTATTTCATCTATTCCCACTGATGAACGAAGCTGTCTAGTAGGGGGTTTCTTATGTTCCACATCCACCAGTGGTTAGTGTATACCCTGCAGCAATGAGGTTTATAACCTGAAAACATGAAACATTGCCATGCATAATATAAATACACAAGGACATTCTCATTGTCTAAATAGAAAACCCTGTTAAACTCTCACCAAGCTAAGGAATATTGTCTTTCCAATATATTGTTTGCTTCCTTTGGGAAATTCTATCCTTAATAAAAAACCAACTATATAGAGGCTGTAATGTGTTGCTTAAAAGCAAGCAAACAAAAACAAACAAACCAACTTCCCCAATCCTGAGAGAAAAGTCATGAGGAGAATTAAGCATTTGTGACGTCAAAGCACTAAAATCAAAAATACAAAGTGTGCTATATTTAAATTAACTTTAATAAGAAGTACAAAAAGATAATGTTAAGCAATATTTTGCATGTGGTTAGTAAATATTCTTCAACAGCAAGCAGTGACACATTCAAACATAAATCCAGTTATTTCTTTTACATTTTAGAAAAGTAACAACTTTTTCCAGTTAAAACAAGGTCACAAATTACAGAATATTATCATCCTCTTTAATTATTTATAACTATGAAACCTACTAAATAAGTGAACTGTCACCCAGAAGATTTTATATGATGTTGTTGTTCAAGGTTAAGTATACTTACATTTATCATGCAGTTTCTTACTGTGCATATTTGATTGGTGTTTAAATTTTCTTTAAAATTATTGGTACTATTCTTCCTTATTTCTTGTTAATATACTGGAAGCATCTATTTTCAAACTCTTATAGATTTTCACACCTAAGTGACTCACTAAAGTAGATTTGTCATACAATGCATAAATGCTCTCTGACTCCAGCCCAGCTGAAAAACTGATAACAATGTCTGAATCAGACTCCACATTAATTTTACTATTCTTTTAAATCAAGTAAAACAAGATTTAGTGTAATCACTTCCATTAAAATTAAAGTGCCTTCAAACATTTTCTACTACAGTGTCTATTTGGAGAGGAGAGGGTGAAGGGGTGCTGTTTAGGAACTGATTTTTTAACAGTTTATAGATACGGTGCATATTGTACATATGTATTCTATAGATGTAAAGTACTACATTGCATTCCGTGCTAATGCTAAGCTACAGTAGCCTATAAACTGATAATTCAGCCAAAATTAACATCTAATAAAGAATATCAAAAGCAGTTGATCAAAGCAACGTCTTGTTCCATTCTCTATTTCCATCCATCCTTAACAGCATAAATAGATGGATGAAGTACCGAAAAACAAATGTAACACTTCAACCTGTTGAAGCTCACCTCTTTGAATATCAGATGAATGAAAGCACTTGATGCAATCATTAAAAACCTTGAACACATAAAGACACATTCCAGGCCACTTGATTGAGTGAAGTATTCATAATATTATATAAGGAATTAAAATTTGAAAGCAAAATATATCTTTTAAATCATCCATCAATAAAAATATATTCATATATATTTATGTAGACACCAATACTGGAGGAAGAGTATACATCATCTTGCATATTTTAAAACATCCTCCAAATTCTTTTCTACTCCTAATTCATAGCACTTTCACAATACTATTAAAAGTCATTAATAGATACCAGGAATAAAACAGACATCAAGTTCTGTATTTCAGTATGGTTGGTTCTTCTTTTAAGCGCTTATTTTCATGGATTAAAGAACTAAGAACCTCTATCTGAATGAAAGCCCAGGTGTACGCTCAGGTAATCCCCTTCTGGAAGAAATCTTAACCAACTTCAGTGACGCAGATGAATATCCTGAGGATGCTAATCAGTTTTTTTTTAAATTCAGTGCAAATTTTGCCCTGATCTCAGTCAGACATCAAGTTTAGTCTCCAAAACAGGAGTTCAAAGATTCACCTGGAGAGATCTGAATCTAGAAAATGAAATGGTTTAAAGCACAGGAAAACAAACTTTTTGTTGTTGTTGCTATTGGCATCTGCCATTCACTGAAACAAAATCTGAGCTTTTAGCATCTACTACTGAAGGCCTAAAGTGATGAAGTCTCTCATTGATTCTCAGATGGCTGGAATTAACAATTAATTAGGAATAGAATTAACACTTCTGGCTGCTAGGGAGTTTGGGTTATCTACAGAAATAAGGTCTCAACTAAAAAAAGAGTGCTAAAAGATATATTGCAAGCTGACAGCATTCTAGCAGAAGGTATACTGATACTGGGAAGAGGCAGAAAGAATCCTGAAACTTTGCTTTCTAAAGAGCCACTCCCTTTACTGGAGGCCAGAGCGTGAACTGATTTTGACATAGATTTGCTTAATAACTTTAACATTTTAAAGTCTTTAAAACAAAAACTTTATATATGACATCAAATTATACCACACTCGGAGATTCTATTTGGATTTGCTCATATATTTATCATGCGCCTTAATTAAATTAAGGTATATAACTTTCTTGGCTCATTTTAAAATGGTTTTCTTCCTCTGCTTTAAAACCCATTGCATCATTTTATAAATTTTAGCATTATGTGTCCACACATAATGGGGCATAGACTGATGATAGCTTCATATCCATACTGAAATCATCCTTCATGCAAATTTATTAGGAACAGAAATTTTCCGAAGCATAAGTTTCACCTATTTTGTGGAAGGCCAAGGCAAAAACTTACACACCATTAAGCTTTCAGAATAGGAATGAGAGGTACGGAAAATAGATGCTGACTATGTATGCTTAAGTGAAAGTCACAACCCTTAAGAAAACAAAACCTGGAATTAACAAATTTCTGCTTCATTCCCAAAGCTGCTTTTCCCCCTCCACATGGAAAGAAGAGCACAACATTGCATGGTTTTCACAAAGCAATCAGCCAAAGCCTCTCAGTTTCAAAGGCACAACTCATGTCCTTCAAGTTCAGCAGAATTATACAAGAAGTATTTCAATTTCATATGCTCTAAAAGTTTCTTCCCCACAACTCACATATGGTAACATAAGGCTCAGAACTGAAGATGAAACAAAAATACACATTACCTCCTTCAATAGCTTCTTCTTCAATCATCTCACAATCCACTGACACAGTAACCAAACCATCCCCTCTTTCCTCCCCATCCATCCCTGTTTCCTCCCAGCTGCTTCTACTTTCCTCCAAGCAGAGTTTATGGTCACACCCCTTTTTAAAGCCACACCACCCCCTATGTTGTCTGTAATCACTGGGAAGAGAGGGTGATTCAGTAAGGCTCCTGTTTGGTGTCCACACAAGCTCTTTCATGCTCTCCTGTGACTACACAGCCAGACTAGCTCCTTAATTTGGCATAGTGTTCAGTGGTATGAGTAGTCTCCTAGGCTAAGGCTCCTATCTAAGAATATCTACCTTTTTTTTTTTTTTCTTAAAGATGCTCGACAACGCAACAGTTAGAAGTTGAATTAACCCAGATATGGAAGGTGTAAGTAATTTCATTGGCTACAACATAATTGAGAAGTTTGGAAGCCACTCTTCTAAAAGCAATCTGTTAAGAAGTCTCCAGCAGACAATCCAGGCTGATAAACCCTGCTGATCTCTATATTATTCATGCTGATTTACAAATTAGTGTTAAATTACTGACCACATGTACCCAGAAGTACATGCCCCAGCACTACACTGGAAACCTATTTCATAAACCTCGTTCAGAATTATGGTAATTCCAATCCAATTTTACAAGAGTGTTAGATGATTGTATTTATTGTAGTCATTTCTTAAGTCGCATAAAATATGACACCCCAACCCAAGAATAATGAGAAAAATAAATTAGGTCAACGTCAAGGAAAAAAAATCACTGTTAGATTCCATGTGCAAATCTTTGTTGGTGAAGTTACGTGTTTGCTCACTCATGATCTCTCCCTCAAGTATTTCAGACCAGCAAGTTTTGCTCAAATTAAATGAAACTCCTAGGTATTTGGTACATAAATTTGTGAGATCGGCTTTAGAATCCCAGACACAGATTCTATACTGTTAAATTGAAAGAAAGCCTAACTCTCATATTCCAGTGTTCTTTGCACAATGTTTGCATTCAATTAAATGGTTACATCCAATTTCATGTGTCCAGTTGTTAGTCTTACAAATTTACAACCTATGTGTAGTCAGTTTACTCACTATAAATGTTTCAGTAGTGAAACAGTAAAGCAGACTCCTTCCTCCCACAGGAGGAGTTTGCTTTAACACAGACCAACAGAACTAAATGCAAGAGGGAAACTTTCTTGGAACGTTCACAATCAAAAGCCATGCCGATGCCCACAATAACCGCATGTGGGTATTATTTTTCGCTGAGTGAATTTATGTAGTATGCCTATTTTTCTATATTATCGTGCAATAGATGTATCTTTAGCATGTGATAAACACCTGGGGTTTATTTGCCTGACTGACTCTAAGCAGAACACAAGCATAGAGAAAATGGTCAGTGAATGAAAAAGTAATTGTACCCAATAAAAACAGTAGCAGCAGAGCTGACTAGCATGAGACAGCAGCAGGCTTCTTGTGCAAACTGATGATACACCTTTTGCATGCAGCTCTGAATTACACAGATGTTAGCTTCCAGAGAAGAAGTCTCCTTGGAGTAGACTTGTACTGTTAAAAAACATTTGCGGGGTCCCGTTCTTGGATAAGGATGCAAAATCCTTCCTTATCAGGTAATCCAACATGCCTCTGAGCACACTCGTGTTTGTAGTGGGGAGAGCTTTAACGACACAGTGTCGTGCAACGCACAAAGTTGTTTAAACATCGTCAATGGTTTGGAGTACCTGGGATGTGGCCAAGGGTGAAACAAAAACCTCTGTTTCTCATACCCCAGTCCAGTGAGGTGGGGAGAGTCCCTAAATCTTGCCGATGTGAACAGAAGATAAGATCTCTGAAGAGGTCACAGGAAGGACACCTCAGCTACAGAAAACATAATCAAGCTACTCAAGCTCAAGAGCAGTTTAGCATGGGCCTCCATTAAATTATACAGTCAGAGCCCTTTGCCAAAAACAGAGTTAAAAGTGAAGGGATATTTCTACATTTCTAATATTTACAATTATTTGTACATATGTACATATTTATATATTTATTCATACCTGGACAATGTGACGTTAAAGGGATAGTTTATAATTTACAAATGAAACATTTTAAAAATGTATAATTATACCATGAAAAAAACCTTTTTTTTTTTTATTGCTTACCCTCCAGCCTTATGCTCATAATCACACTATTGCACACATCTCCATGTTACATGGAAGATCTACATTTAAAATATATATATATGAAAATAAGGATATTTTTATTTCAATGTTCTGAGTAAAGTGCTCGTTTTTTAACTACTGTTAATGAGAAAGGTTTAATCTGACGGTTTAATTATAGGGACTTCCAGGGATACACACCTTGTCCATGCTTCTCCCTTTCATTTATAACTTGCAAAAAGTCTTTATTTTACTGATGTCAGCTCTGTCTTAACTATTATTCTATCATAATATGCATTTGTGACCTTGGCATCTATACTGTCACACAAAGTACAAAACAGAATCACATTAAAAGCAAAGAAAAAGCATGAAAATAAACCAGCAAATGAAAGCAGTGTTTCTCTTTGTTGTTTTTGAGCACATCTCCATGTCTTAAGATACTCTTTTATTTGATTTTAGAAATATTTGTACAACTTTGTTAAACTCTGAACATACCTATTTTATGCACTATACTCAAATACTGTACAAAACTGCAATAAATGACACTATACGACTACATATGTCTCTACTAGAAGACATCATCATAAAGGTGTATCTTTTTTTAAAGGTCAACTAATAACTGCTAATGTATGTGTGAATCAAAATATTTTTGACTGGCCAAGTATTCTAAACTCTAAATACAGTACACAATTATTACTTATGTCATGATTTACCCGGCCTTTAGGGGCATAAAGAATCTTTGCAAAGGGTCAGATGAAAAACAATTTTACTGATCGATATTAAATGTTCATATAAAATTGCAAATGGCAGCTCCAATTTTGTTATATTGGTGTATATGAAATACAGGTGATACCTACTGATGATGCATGACCTTTTATTAAAAAAATAACATTCAAATCTTAGCAAAATCATTTCTAGTATACAAAGTTGTTGTAAAGTATGTCAGCGAAATGTAAAGTTGCAATTTACAAAAGCAGCAGTAAATTTTATTATATGGACAATTTCCTGAACTTAATTCATGGTTTTTGTTTCCCTTGAAAACAACGCTTTCTGGGACAAATACAGGTAAATATTTTAATGGCAGGTTTTAGAACATTAAACAAGGAAAAAGAGTGTATCATATTACTGATATACTTAACCCTGAAAAATTTCTGAGTGCCTTATGAGCCTAACAATAATCCAATTAAGAACAAAAGCAAAATAATCCAACTTTGCTGAACCAGACAATCTGGCTTAGCAACATCAAATAAATAAAACAGTGAGAATAAGAATTTCACTAGCAGCAGTTTGTTGATATTTGAAATTTGATTAATACTTGTTTTTCCCTGAAATCAGTTAGAAGAGCTTATTAACAGTTTCAAACAGGACAGAAGTAAGAAACTTGTTGCTTTTGCCATGTAGTATTCTTCACTACCTCTTCAGCCTAACTAGTATCCAGAATGTTTGTGAGCAGAACTGTACGACTTCTGCACTCTGTTATGTACATGGGTACTGCTATTGTATGAAACAATTACACCTTTTTTAAAAAATCACTTTTTTAAATGACAGTTTCTTTCATTAAAGTAGAATTAGTTACTTTATAGAAAAATATTTTAACTTTAAATTAAAAAAATACTGTTCCTAAATAATTATGTAGGATCATATCTTTTTTTAATTGTACGGAGAGAATATAATTCTGTATATTTGAATCCTAGTTTAAGAGAACTCCCCTGGGTATAACTTTTAAAGAGCTGGCTATATTCACCATGGGTGCTATCTGTTTACAGACCCATGAATTAACACTGTGGCCCTCCTTTGGAGATACACAGATAAGACGTCTATATACACTCTGTACATAATGGTTCACAGATTAGCAGTTATTAGTCGTACTGTACATAGCGAACAACCTATCTGATTAGAATGATGCTTTAAGTCCTCAGTGCAATTCAGCTTTTAGGTTGATGGCGCAAAGCCAAGTAAGACAGGCTCCCTGTTTAAATATGTAGCCCAATACACTAAATTAAAAGTACCAAATAAGACTGGAAACACTATTCTAGACATTCTGTCAATTTTGCTAACGCTGTTGAATGTCTTCTTTGCTTCCTGTGGCTTGGCTTCTGGTTTTGCCTTGTTGGGTTCTGCAGTCGTAGCACTCTTGGAGATGGTTGGTAACACTGAGTCCTTGGTAATATTTGGAGCATAGTTGGCAACAGCCACTGCATAGGCATTGTTTTTCTTAATGACAGATGCTTTTTCTTTTTTCTATTGGAAGACAGCAAGTTAAATATTTAATGTGTATTTTTCAGAATAAACATAATAAAACATCATTTGAAATGTAAAAGAAACAAATCAGTGTGTTTGAGTATGTTAAAATAAATACCAGGAACACCATACTGATAAGTTCAAATATAAACAAAGACACTTCTAGTCTATCCAAAAGAAAGGTACAGGTAACATAAGAATGCTCTAAAACCATGGACTCTTGTACCATCAAATGTCCTACTGCAGTTATATGAGAAAGGGTCTGTTACTGAAATTAGAAAGATTGGAAATGAGTTGTCTTTCTTGAAGTGCTTTTTATTTGGCTCCTTATAACAGAATTGCAAGATCTTTAAAATGTTCTCTGTTAGGAGAACTAGGAGTAAATGAGTGGACTGGAAACAAAAAATTACCTGGCATTGTAATAAAATGAAAGTTAGGCCATCTTTCCCAAATAAATGTAGCATCACTATTATTTGAATATCTCTTAACATACCACACCAACAATAAATGAAGTAATTTTAGTAATGGTCTACATTTTTAAGAAATTCCTGAGAAATATGTGTGTGTTTACATGTGTATACACAGGGACACACACACAGAGGTCAGAAGGTGATTGCAATTAAGAGAAAGAAGGACTCGTGGTAGTTGCAGAAGTGAGCTGAGAACAAGACCAAGAACTATTTTTTTTTTCAGAAAATATTGTTTAAAAGATGCATAATAGTGTTGGAAATGGGGATTAGAATCTAAACAAAAAAACAAAAACACAAAACCAAAAAGAACCCCACCAGAAAATAAGAAAAGTGTGATACAATGACAAGAGTTTAATGAAGTTCAGCAAAGGAAAATTTAAGTCCTGCCCCTGGGGAGGAACAACCCTATGCACCGGTAGAGGTTGGGGATTATGGGCTGGAAAGCAGCTTTGCAGAAGAAGCCCAGGGGGTCCTGATGGACACCGAGATGAACACAGGCCAGCAATGTGCCCTCACAGCAACAAGGGCCAACAGCCTCCCGGGCTGCACTACAAAGAGTGTTGTCAGCAGGCTGAGGGAGGTGACTGTTCCCCTCTGCTCAGCCCTGGTGAGACACATCCGGAATGCTGGGTCCAGTGCTGGGCTTCCCAGTTCTAAACAGACATGAACATAGCAGAGTGAGTCCTGTGAAGGACCACAAAGGTGTTATAAGGCCTGAAGCATCTGAAATATGGAAGGGTGACAGGGTTGGGACTCTTCAGCCTGCAGAAGAGAAGGTTCAAGGGGGAATGTATATAAACATCTGGTAAGAGACAGTAGAGGACCAGACCAAACTCTTCCCAGTGGTATCCAGTGGAAGGACAAGAGGCAAAAACTAAAATATTCCACTTAAACATACAAACCCATCGTTTTGCATGACTAAGCACTGGAACAGGTTGTCCAGAGCGGTTGTGGAATCTCCATCCTTGGAGATATTAAAAAGCAACCTGGCTGCGACCCTGAGCTACTGTCCCCAGCTGAGCCTGCTTGGAGCAGGGGGTTGAACGAGATGATCTCCAGAGGTCACTTCCAACCTCAGCACTTCTGTGTTTTTACAGGATTGTATATGCTTTCAAATGGCTCAAATTCACCCAATGGCAGTCAAGAGGACATTTCTATAGGTAGATACAGGGATGTGTAAGTAATGAATATAGTCTCAAGTCTTTAAACATATATATAGGTACACAGTCCAGTTCTGCGATAAGATGTAATGCTATAAATTGAGTCACTCCTTTCAAAAATCCCAAATTAAGGAACTTTTAATAACATAAGGGAAAGAAGGGAAGAGTTTCCCTTTCTCAGGAAGCAAGGCTCTCCATTTATAATATAGAAGTGAGCAAATAAATATTAGATTCAGTCCATCTCCTCCACAAAATACAGAAATAAAGAGATGAAGAAATGGTTAACTTTTGCCTCGTTTAAGAATTCATCAGCTGTTGTATTTTTTTGGTTTGATTTTTAACATAATGGAAGTGGCACAAGCAAGGGAATTCTAGTGACATTTCCCACATGGCTGCCTTCCAATTTCTTACTTCCACTGGGAAGCATCTACCCAATTTCCAATATTGGTTTTAAATTAACTCCAATTTGATATTTTTCAGGGCCATCTACAGATCTTGATAAGATCATCATGGTTAGATGTTGTGTCCCAAATAACTTGTCTCAAGAGACAGTGTCACGTAAAAGGAAAATCTGTACTTGGGTGGGAATTCATCATTGTTCCTTATTGACTGGAGTGTAAAAAAGAGCAGATCAAATATGTAGCTTGTCCCTGCACCTGCTTTCTTGTGAGATAAATTCAACGTTAGACTGGAATTTCCATATAACATGAACACAGATGATTGTCATTGAAGAAATATATTTCACTTTATTTGATGAAGAATAAGCCTAGCTTTAGGCACGCAGATGCATTCAGCAAAAATAAAAGCCAATTATCAAATCAGAAGAACATTCTGATCTATAATTCCTTCCTTTCAGACACACTTAGTGTGCTTTTAAAAGGTATCTGTAACACCATTAATGAGACCTGCATAATAAAGACAAAACCTATTTTTGTATGAGAAACTATGAATTTTGTTAAAAGTTTAGCTTTTTATTAAGTCAGTCTGAAGAAAATAGAGAACTGGACATGTCAATGATATATAGAACTTCAAATAAATGGCTAATTTTGTCATATTTGGAAGGAATATTACCTAGCTGTTAAACAGCTGCCACTCTTAAGACCATGTGATAACAGTGTTATATTAATTTAAAGGAACAGCCAAAGTACGGTTGGAGAGCTTATAAGGGCTCCACACATTATTACAATGCCAGGGCAACCTGTCTCTCTGAAACACTTCGCTTGAGACATGCTGATAAACTTGTAGTGATTCAGTACCTACTTTGACCATGATCCTGAAGCTATGGATAGTTCATGCCCTTCTGGAAGCCACAGGGAATTATAAATAATATACTCATTTCCTCTCATTTTCCTTTAATGTTAACTGAACATTTTGCTTCTTTATTCATTGTGCTTTATGCAGCCAGAGTGTTCAGAAGCCATCACTTTAATTAATTAATTAAACCTTGCTTCACATCTACTGTTATCATCTAGGAAATAATATCCTATACTATTTTAAGGAGAACTACAGAAATCAGAGTATTCTTTGTCAGAAGAAACCCTTTTCCATTGGTAGAATCAGGCATTGGGGTAGGACAAAAATATACAGCATAGTCACTCAGTCAAAACAAGAAGTCATCTTTAACACTTGTTCTGTGTTTTTAAAATTATAAACTGTAAAGCTTGACAGAAATTTAGGTATATCACCAGTTTTCTTCATGAAATAAATTCTATCAGCATAAAAATTTCTTCATTCTATCACAACTACACTACTGTCAATACCAGAAGATTAAGGCATGACCATGTTTCTGAACACTCAGAGCATCATAGGTGAAGAAGTAGTCAGAATTGTGTTCAAATGTTATTTGAATTAATTTAAAGATTGATGTCTACATATCATTAGGGATAAGTTCCAGAATACTGAAAATGTTCAAAATGTCTAGATTTTTTATTAGTATTTTTTACATATGTTGGGATTCTGTTGTTTTTCTGATCCTTAGTTATCATGAAAATTTATATACATTATAACTTTCTGTAATCTTTTTCTTACTTCCAACTCAATTGGATTAAATAATAGTATAGTGATTAATCAATATAATCTGCATTAATTTTCTGAATAACCAGGTAAACAGTTGTATCTGAGGAATCAAGAAATAAGTCAAACAGGTCCCAAAAATAAAAAAAAAAAAAAAAACCAAAAACAAACAAACAAAAAAAAAAACCACCCCAAAAAACTTGCTTGGTAACTAAATCTGGATTATTGAGACCTAGTGAGATTAGCTACATCACTGCAGGTGTATTTTTGTTCAGGATGGAAAATAAATTTACATTCTTTTGATTTAAAGCATCATGTGTATCTTTTCTTATATAGTCAGTTTTATCAAAACAATACATAACCACTGTTTTACTGCAATTGGCTGGAAATAAGGCTATTTCCTTAGGACTTACCTTATCATTCACTACACTTTTTCCATCCCAGGCCCATCCTCGTTTTGTGAAATAATTTACAGTTGCAAATTCAATTAATGCAGAGAATACAAATGCATAACAAACAGCAATAAACCAATCCATAGCTGTTGCATATGCTACTTTGGGGAGTGAATTTCGAGCACTGATGCTCAGTGTTGTCATTGTCAACACAGTTGTTACTCCTGCAAGGGAACAAAAAAACAGAACATCAACAATTTTACTAGGGTTTTTAATGTTAAAAAAAAAAACAAACCCACAACACAAAAATTACTATGGTATGTTTGTGAATCACAGTGGAAAATTTGCTTATCTAAGTTGGTGATAAACTTCCAGAACTACATTAAAGGTTTCACCTGGTGTTTCCTTTGAAGCATTTTAGTTCAATTTTATTGACTAAACATCCCTTTTTTAATCAGCTGAAGATTTTACTTACAGGAGATAGATGATACTTTTAATTTTTTTAGCTATCAGGACAGGTAAAGGATAAAATTAAGAATTCCTCAATGGAATCATAATATTTCACAGCATTACAGTAATAATGATTAATATATTAGTGTTACATGGCTGGCTTCACTGCAGTGGTTGCAAGTCTGGCATCCATCTCTACTGACAGCATCACCCAAATTGACTTTTGTTATTAGAAACAATGATTTTTTTGTTTGGTTGGTTTTTCTGGGGTTGAGGGAGAGTAACTGTTTCAATAACCATTCAGTGACATAGTTGAAGACAAACAGGTTAAGTTTTCATTCAGGTAACACAGGTTTTTTCTAGAACAGCATATTGATTTGAAATGCTAGATTATTATAATGGTATATTATGTATCAGGAAACAAGACTTGATGAGCCAGGAAGATTGTTCTTCCACTGTGGCTGTTATTAAAAGCACTTTATAGTTCTTTGTATATAATGAAGACCCAGCAGGAAGCCAGGAATTATGCTCAAAAATATCAGAAAAAAAGATGTATGGGAGGAAAACATTTTCCTGAATCGTTTTTAGCAAGCAGAAACCCCCAGCCACAAATGCTGTCTCTGTTCCTTAGGCAAATCAGTTCTCCCACCCCAGGCTGAATCACACATAGACAAACTAAAGTATTCCCTTTGTGGCATGCCATTAAATACGTCTCTGGAATGAAAAGCAACACAGAGTGCTATACTTAGTGCAGATCAGCAAGCCTACACTCCATTATGACAGGCAAAGGAGATGCCATGGCAGAAATATTAGTAACAGCACATTGCAGCTTCAACAACTACACACTCATAAAATTCTTGTAACAGGATTCCCAGGAGAAAGTACAAGTCACTCTCCCTAAGCCAGATCCTCCTCTGTCAGCAGTCAGTCACGTGGGTTCTGCAGGATCGACCGAGCTCAAATTTTCCTTCTGCTGCAAGAGAAGGATTTTAAACCACT
>NW_010223554.1:7298-21291 GCF_000690775.1 Eurypyga helias | reverse complement strand
GAGCGGCAGCAATTACACCTACTCAGACCTCTTCAGGCTTCGCAATTTCCGTCCCTCCTGTAAAGAACCTCCATCTCTGAGGGTGCTACAAAGGATGACAGAGCAAAGCTAGGTGGACTCAGTCTCAGCGCTACCCTCCCCTGATGCACTTCTAAAAGCCTGTGTGGCTGGGAAAACAAGGCGCAGAAACATTCTGCTGAGTCACACAGTATCCAGACACCTTAGCAAATATAATTCTCTAATTGATATTTTTCATCCTCCATAAATTGAGGAAGTGGACTTGATTGTGCCACTGTTGGGATCTACTAGCCTATACAATGAAAAGGAAGCAGCTAGCATACTATTTTGTATGAAAACGTGTAGACAATATATTTTATAAAGAACCTATTCTCTCCTAACACTTACACAACATATGGCTTAATTATTTTCAGCATCTCAGGGAAAAGGCAGTCTATCTTACATTTTGAATTATCACAGGCAAATTTTAACACCAGACCTGAGCTGCAGATAAATCATTTTAATTTTACAGAAGTATCAGTAAAGTGATTGTTTCTCAGAGAAAAGTTGACCTTATTCACATGTAAATATATACAGTTGCTACGATACTCTTCTTTTTAAGTCCTACCTTTTAGAACAAACCCATCTTCTGGAAGCCCCATTGGCTTTTTCAGAAATTTAATTTAAGATTAACTGTCGACCTTTTCTGGTCTCAATTAAAACATCATGAATTTACATCTTGTATCTTGCTACCAGTTGACAACTGCTCTACAAAGTTCAGCAAGCCACATCACTTTGTGACCCAATTGCTAATCAAACAGACAATTGCCAGTGCACTTTCGCTTATTTCTTCACTCCATGAATTCAATGATGTTCAAGCTACCACAGTCATTTCGCCTGAATTGATTGGGAAAAAATTGGACAGAAAATTTAATGTGTGATACGTGTCAGTTTAGGAATCTCTAGTATTTTTATACTTGCTATTCTTCAGCCAAAAGACAGATGATTTTGCACATTATAGTTAATTGGAAAAATCAGTATGATCGAGTCTTCTTTAAGAAAAAGTACTGAAAGGAAATAACCTGCCTCCTTGTCACTGCTAAACCTGAGAGCACTGAAAAATTATTCATGTGGAGGAATACGGTCAACTTGTTGTAAAACAAGACACATTTATTTCACAAAGATTAAGTTAAAACCCCATAACACCCATACACTGAGCAGATCAAAAACATTCCTCATTATGTTATCTAATTCATAACACTATTGAACTAAAATTGGTATAAAAACCAGTTCTTCCCTAAATTTTATACTACTCTGAACAGCCTAAATAATTTAACAGGCTATATGTAAAGACTGCTTGATATCTCACAATGATGTAGAAAGACCACAGTTTATATACAGGTCAAGAACTATCTCCTGTAGCCCAGCATTCAGCAGATGTAGCACAGGATGGGACATCCTGTCCAGAGGACAAGAACGGGTATCACCTTGTAAAACACCATGAGCAGACATCAGTTTGTCTTTACAAAGGATCAAAAAAAAAAAAAAAAAAGCCATTGACAGTTGCCTTTGATAGCATTTCCCTTCTCCAAAGAGGACCAAGCATTTTATACTTGACAGTAAATACACCTCAATGTCAGTACAACTTCTGTCCTCAGCAATGCATGTCTATAAAAGCCAGATATCTTCTATCACTACAGGTTTATCCATTCAGGCCAAGACTGGAGCTATTTGATTGCCTAGGATTTTTTTGTTTATGGTGCCACTTTTGAAACAGCATCTGCTCACTGGAGAGGGGTTATCCATCTCCAGGGCTGTAATTTCAAAACTTTTTGCTTGCACTAAACTTATATATGTGAAAAATACCAGCTCTGTGATATTCTGGATTCCAGGATGATGGATACCATTCAAGATGTGATTAAAGTTAGACAGCCATGTTTGGGCAAACAATTTCTGTTACTCAGTAGTCTAGGGCTCTGCCACAGAACAGCAGAAGTAGTAAACTGAAAAAAGTAGGAACGCCTAACTAAAAACATACAACGGAAATTTGAACAGCTAGCACATAAATATTAAAGTTAGAATCTGTTATGATTACTAGTTTATGCCCATTTTTGTGTGCAAAAGTCAGGATATTCCTTGACAGGGACAAGTTCTCTCCAATCTAATTTCACCTCTTGTGTATCAAATGATTTTTCTAATTTGAACAGATTTTAGTCAACTAAATTGTGTCCTAGCCTTCTTGTGTTAAAATGTGGACATCTCCTTCGAAAATTAAAGCAAAAGGCCTAAATAATTAGTTACCAAAGGACATTTATGTAACAAAAGGGGTACTTTAGCCTTGCAAATAATTTGTACAAAATGCTTAAAATGTGTTCCACTTCGTATAATGTCATGCTGTTCCTCCCACAATTTTATCTTCTCATCACAGCACTTGGCAAAGATACACATAATGTTTCAAGAACATACCACAATAGGATTCACAAATTGCTTTTTTTTTTTCTTATTAGGAAACTAATTCCATTGCTCTGCTATTTCACTTTCTTTTTTCTTAACAGTAATTGCAAACGTTATTAGGTAATTAGATCACTCAACCTGGTCCAAAACCTGAATGGGTTTATAAAATACAAACAACAAGGCAGAAAGAAAAGACTGTTGTCCCTTTTGCAGACACACATGTTGCTACTTCATTTTATCATTCCAAGAGTAAACAGCTGGAGGTCTAAACAAAAGCTTAAAAATTCTGGAGATAGTTTAATTTTAAAGTATTCTACCATTTGGCTACATACCGTACTGTTTTGGTTTCTACTCATGCAATGCGTATGTATTACTTGAGAATGCAATACAAAAGGAGTGTACATGCTACTGCTTAGACACCGGGAGATAAGTCTGAACCACAGAGAGAAAAATAACCATTGAGAGAAAGATTGTAGAAAATAACTCAAGTGTTCCATCCACCCTTTTTACTACAAGAACAACACAAAGGACCAGAAACCTTTTTAAATAGCATGAGAGGCCAAGGACCATAACATAACCTATTTCCAGAAAAGTTGCATTCAGTTAGCTGGTTAAGCTGCATACACATACTGTGAAAGTCAGTGCTCAGGTTGCTTCGTTGTGCCAATATCAAGTAATGGAACAGAGTTCCCAGATGATCGACAGCCAAGCTAATTCCCAAAGCTCAACTGCAAGTGCTATTTACCCCAGCTCCATTAAAAGTTGTGCATCATTATGCCACTATTGGAACATGAGCTAGTGTCTTGGCACACTGCTGAGATGAGAAGGCATATTAGTGCGCCTGCAGCCAGCTCAGTCCCTAAGGGCTATGGTTTTCCAGGTAAGCTTATCCACTACCTGCCACTAGAGTGTTATGTCTACAGTTAGCAGAAATTCCCAGTTAAGAAATTATAGGCTGAAAGTTGTGAGTGGTGGGATATCTCTAAAGGCACAAAAAATAATCTGCAGCATGTGAAAGAAGATGTAAATAAAGACAGTTGAGATTTTGTTTTTCAACAAAATGGGAAAAGTTTCTTTGTATATAGAATTGTTTAAAAGGAAGGGTCTACGTTATTCAATTCACATGTAAAAAAAGGACAACAAATCTGAACTTTTCTTAGGTTTTCCTTTCGCTAGCTGCACAATTTAAAAGTCCATTTCAGGTCTAAATGGCTTTTTGTTTCAAAATCTACATTAATTAGTATAGGTTCAGAAAAGGTAAACCAAGAACAAGCGAAACAGAAATAGGAATACAGCATAACAATAAAATGGTCATAGAGAACAGAATCCTGACAAAAGACCATAGCTACATGAATGTAAAATTCTGCATCTTGGACAATGTACTAAAAAATTATATGACAACTTTTGTTCTTGCCTGCTTTGGGTTTCAAAGACTACATATCTAATTTTAACATTGATTTTCTGTGTAAGTTAAAATAAATAGGTTACTGTAGCAATAAGAAAACTAATTTCTGATTTTTCTGTCACCTGCATCTAATGCTGCTATTCAAATATGTGATGCTTCTAAATGTTATGACCCATTAAAAATGAAGTGAGAATTCAATAAGCTGCACAAGATTAGTTTTGTTAATATTGTTGACACTAAATGTGTAACAATAAACACATTACTAAATGAAACAGATTGTAATCTTGCATTAAATGAAGGCATTATGAACTAGGCTTATTCCCTTTCGTTAAGAACACAATCAAATGCTTTTCAAATTTATCTGCTAGAGAAAACACATTCAAGACTCATTTAATTAATGATGATAAAATTTTCTTCCAGTCATTTAAAAAGTTGAAACAATATAACATCAGGCCATAATTCATTTGGGATAGCTTAGGTCAACAATATGAAATAAATGCCATAAAGGAAAGGGATTAAAGAACTCAACTATAAAAGAAGACTCATTATACCAAGCCCTTAATGTTAACCTAGAACCTGAAACTACATTGTGAGAGAATTGAAAGTGGAAAGAAAAGTAACTTCCTTCAAACATAAAATAATAAATGCTAAGTGGTGCTTTGAATAACTGGGAGTTATGTTTCTTTGAAAGGAACAGTACTCCAGTAGTTAGACCTTCCCAGGACTTGGCAGCTCTCAAGAAGATACTTGAAATATATTTCTCATTGGTTCTGAAAAACACTTTATCAAAACTAATACTTTCTACTTAATCTTAGAGCCTGTAGTGATAGGACAAGGGAAATATATTTCTCATTGGTTCTGAAAAACACTTTATCAAAACTAATACTTTCTACTTAATTTTATTTTAATATTGATAAATTTATTATACGTGCAAATATGTGTATTTAGTGACTACACCATAAAACCTAAAAATTAAATATGATCAATAAATATGTAGAGTAAAATCTTCTGCAAATGTCATATTCTCTATTGAAAGTAGCTTCTTTTATTACCTTAGCTGTAGTATGGGCTTCATGTGTCACTGGGTGGAGTCTACCTGAAAGTACCCCCCAAATGAGACCTTGAGTGTACCTACCCAGCTCTAACTATTAAGATTAATTCCATATGAGCCAGAAAACAGTAACAAGCAATACATGAACTTTTTTTATGAAACTGTGGCTAACTTTACATCTTTGTAACAGATTTAGGCAGGAGACCAGAGTGTGTCAGAAATTCCAGTGACAACTGCTGCCAGTAGGCATGGAAAAAGATTGGGAGATTCACCTGGGACTGCTTGAGAGGCCATTGGCAGCTTATGCTGAAAATTTCACCTAGAGTGTAGAAGAACGTTAAGAAATAGCTCCTCAGGGGACATCCAACCCAATGAAGAAGGCTCAGCCTGCGGTGGAGATGCTGCATTCAGGGGCTAGGCTGTCCCATCAGCCAGAGTCTGGACACATCTTATTCCCCCCTGGGTTCATATTGCCAGACTAAGCTGGCCTGGAAGGGATGGAGCCCTGACTGCTGCGTGAGGTGCACGTGTGTGTGGCAGAAATAAAATACTAGCATAGAAATTGCGATCTCATCAACATACCCCAGATTTAGATTTTATGTCACTGGATGGTGTGGTTCTGTTCGCACACCCACCCTAGCCAGATCCCTCAAGACGTCCTGAAAAAGGACACTGTTCGTTATTCATATTGTGCTAAAGTCCCAGGAGAGTAAAGCTGCAGGATGTCATGCAGATATTAGTTCTTTCAAAAAGAACCCTAATTAAATAAAACATAAATTAAGAACAAGACAGAAGAATGCAGGATGGGACACAACATTCCAGGAAAATTAACCTAATTGCTCGTTACTAATGACACAGTAACAGAAAGTGCTGTTTAGGAAGAAAAGATAAGGGGCTTTTTTGCACAAATGAGTTACTGTGTCCTAAAGGTATTGGAGGAGGGTACAGAAAAGGGCAAAGACAGAGATACAGAAGGATTTGACAGGGTACTTGCAAAGCTGGCAAACAGGAAGATGTATTTTGATAAGCAGAAATGGATAAATTCACCAAATATCTTGAAGAAAGGAAAAAAAATATCTGCCCGATAACTGCCTTGAAAAACATGGTAGAATTCTGGTTCCACTAAAACCACTGACCCACATCATCTGTCAAACCCACAGTTTTCACAATGCTCTGCGTGGCATTTTCTCTACCAGGAGAGACATTAAGTGCTTTGTTGTGCATCATACTTAATATGTATTTGAGTTTGCCCTATTTTTTTAAGAGAGCATGGTGTTTGCTGATGAGTAATCATACGGTTTTATGAAGCATTTCTGATGGCTGATTCCATACACACATTACTTTCCTTTTGTTGTGCTAGTCTCTTTTTTTCTTTTAGAGCAAGTAAATTAAAACAAAACAAACAAAAAAAAAAAACCCCACCACTTTGTTATGCAAATAAGAAATACATCTGTTGCTTTGCTTTAATAGAAAGCAAAACATCTGAAGATGATCAGAGGGCTGGAGCACCAGCTGAGAATGTGCAATTCTGAAGAAGAAAGGCTGAGAGAACTGGGCTTGTTCAGCCTGGAGAAGAGAAGGCTCTGGGGACACCTTATTGCACCTTCAAGTACCTGAAGGAGCTACAAGGAAGCTGCGGGGGGACTTTTTACAAGGGCCTGTAGTGACAGGACAAGGGGTAACGGGCTTAAATTGAAAGCAGGTAGATTTAGATTGGATATCAGGAAAAAATTCTTCATGGAGAGGGTGGTGAAGCACTGGAACAGGTTGCCCAGAGCAGTGGTGGATGCCCCATCCCTGGAAGTGTTGAAGGCTGGATGAGGCTTTGAACAGCCTGGTCTAGCGGAAGGTGTGCCTGCCTACGGCAGGGGAGTTGAAACTAAATGATCTTTAAGATCTCTTCCAGCTCAAACCATTCCATGATTCTATGTTTCTATGAAAACCTCAATGTAAGAAAAATACCATTGTTTTTCGCTGCTGAAGCTCTTCGCTGCCTTACAGTACATTGCAATTAGAATTAGTGAAAAAGATTCACCCACACCCTCAGAATAAGGTTTCTTTTAAAGAACTGCAGCTTGTAACATTTAACACATTCAAATAATTCAATAAATTCAAACTGAATTTGCTTAATTTACAAATATTTTTAGAAATTCGCGTATCTACCAACTACTAACATATTTGTATAATATCAAGGTAAGTAAGAAATTTCAGAAAATAATCTAAATTTACTTTTTAAGTAGAAATTTTATAATCTTTTTCCATTTTGTGAAAACTTTTTCCTCTTAAAATAGTCAAGGATATCGAAGAAGTGTTGTTTGTCGAGGCCCGGGAAGTGTGGAAGGCGGGATGAGGCTTGGAACAGCCTGGTCTAGCGGAAGGTGTGCCTGCCTACGGCAGGGGAGTTGAAACTAAATGATCTTTAAGATCTCTTCCAGCTCAAACCATTCCATGATTCTATGTTTCTATGAAAACCTCAATGTAAGAAAAATACCATTGTTTTTCGCTGCTGAAGCTCTTCGCTGCCTTACAGTACATTGCAATTAGAATTAGTGAAAAAGATTCACCCACACCCTCAGAATAAGGTTTCTTTTAAAGAACTGCAGCTTGTAACATTTAACACATTCAAATAATTCAATAAATTCAAACTGAATTTGCTTAATTTACAAATATTTTTAGAAATTCGCGTATCTACCAACTACTAACATATTTGTATAATATCAAGGTAAGTAAGAAATTTCAGAAAATAATCTAAATTTACTTTTTAAGTAGAAATTTTATAATCTTTTTCCATTTTGTGAAAACTTTTTCCTCTTAAAATAGTCAAGGATATTTGGACAGTTCTCTCCTATGTGCTAATTTCCAAAAACATTAGGATTCTCTGGAGATCTGTAAGCTGCAGTTGAAAGCTATTTGGACTAGAAATAGTATCACATTCTACAAACACACTAACTTGAATGAAAAAGGACCTTTGTGAAGCAGACTTCAGAAATGCTTCCCAACAGATTCAGCTGTTGCAAACAAAGCTAATGCTACTCAGTATACTCACCAAAGACTGTCCTGGCAGGCACAGATTCTCTGTTCAACCAGAATGACACTTGGGAAAGAATGACAGTCATGATACAGGGTAGGTAAGTCTGAATGACAAAATAACCGATTTTTCTCTTCAAGTGAAAATGAGCCGTCATTACAGTATATTCACCTAAGGTGCCACAAACAAACAAAACACAATGAAACAAAAGGTTATGATCTCAATAAAGTCCATTTCTTTGGTTAAAAAAAAAAAAAGTTTGGTACATTTATGAGAACCAAATGTGCTCAGGTTAAATTGCACAGAAGATATTTCATAGTAGAAAGCATCCTACAGAATATAAGAAAGTATCTGAATACAACTACATCTTATTCCCATGGAGCTCCAGGAAAGATCAGTGTTCAGGAACTTACAGGAACTGTTGTATGCCCTGACAATAACTTCAGTCCTGCAGGTTTCTGCATAAAAGCAAGTCTCTGCATTCACCCAAAAGCACCCTAAGAACTTAGTCAACAGTCAGAATCACTGGGGGCCTATCACATATAGGGAGACCATCTAGAATCAGGTAGAATAATCCAATATTTATGAATAAGCCAATAACATGATGGGATGAAAAAATGGTTGAAACTAGCATATTTCACCATTTAGTAGACAAAAATGGTCATTTATCACATGAATGAAACAATTATCTGAGCCTGGGGTTATAAACATTAGGATTCATAAGTGAGCTCCAGATAGCATTAAAAAAACAGTCACTGGGGAGTTGTTCACCTCTGCTATCACCAGTTACTTATTAACTTGAATGAATCTGTGAAGTGATGCTACGTGTTTTTTGAACATCAATAAATTCTGCCTAATATCTCACATTTTGCAACAGTTTTTTTCAGTAGACTGATCATACCACCAGCAACGCCTATGTTATTCATAGCCAAGTGAGTGCTTTTCTCTTCAAAATATCTTTTACTAACCTGTACTTGATTTAACTGTCTCTTTTCCAATTGTCTGGCCTAAAAGATCATACTGATTCAATCTTGAACCATCTGGTGCCACCTGCACTGAATCTGAAGCATTGTAAGTCCAAATGTATGTCACTTCTGAAGTTGTGTATGCATCTGTGGGAAATAAGATAAAATATTTTGTCAGCAACTTAAATTAAACATCTTTCATGAAAACTCATAGAATTAGAAGAGACAGTTATTTATTCTTCAAAAACCTACCCCAAAAAACAAAAGTGATATTGTAAAAAATATGTTGGTCCATAATTTAAAATAAAAACATTTTTGAAAATTCATTCCTATATTGTTCTGACTTTCTATCGTCTCCATTCTCCACTCTGGGAGTGTATCACAAGCATTTTATTAGCTTAAATTTCACTCCTTATCATGGCATCTTTTGTGGGACAGGCTGACATTAAGCAGGCTGCTCCCTCAGTGCATTCATGATCAAACATACATTGAGCCTAGAGTCTGTCAAAATAAACTGGAACGAAAGCAAATCAACACTGTACTTTAGATAGCATTAATGCCTCTTCAGGAAGTAAGAAAGAAACAGGTTGAGTATGTCCTGCAAGTTTTTTCAGTCTAATACCCTGCTAACCAAATGGAAAAGGGTGAACTACTGATGGAAGAAACTGTGTGTTCATTTTGATTGACTGAGACAAGCACATTTTGTCTTATACCGTAACTGCAGTGAAGTGAAAAAGAAAAGGAACTTTTCTGTTGGGCTGCAAACAGTTTCACTTGAGAAATCTCAGGAGGCCCAGAGAGAAGCTTCTGCATGCAACAAGCCATAAATTGCATGGCTAACAAAATCTAGCAGGTGGGTAGCATGTAGAGATTTTTCACACTTCCTATCTATCTTTCCAGCTTCCCACAAGAAGACCCGTGCTTTAATGCAATCCAGCAGTACTGCCAATTGCTGATTTGTCCCCATCCTCCCCACTGGTGGCTACACTTTTAGATGACGATAAAGAAAGGCAATCTGTTAAGCTACAGCTTCTCCAATACGTTCAGTTTGTCTTTTGGGTATATCAAAAAACCTCAGACGTTCATACAGGCCGCTGATCTTTCCAGCAATGTAAGTTTAGCATCATATGAAGAGCTGTGACAAATATATTCCACCAGCCGACTTGCCTCAGCTACAGCAAAATCCTCCAGATTCCTGCTTATTTTCCCCATTATTCATCATTCAAATTCTATCCCAGAATAAAAGCTGAAAAATGCATGGTAGTCCAGATATTAGTTCTAGGTAAAGAAATAAAACAAGTGCAAAGCCATTCAAAATTAATAGAAATAAGAAACCCCTGGACGTCCCAACAGGCTGGAGCACAGGTGACTATGGGGGAAATGAAAGACAGCTTTTCTAAAATCCCATTGCTCAGTTTGAATTCTCCTGTTTGCTAGAAAACTAGAAACAACTGACAGATAACAAAGAACAAATTAATAAGGAAAAAAAAAAAAAAACAACAAATGAGAGGAAAAAGAAGAGAAATAAACTGTTCACACAAAGTCTAATGTACCTAATCAGAAGAGTTTCCAATTTAGAAATGCAAATGAAGTCATATTATAAAGTAGCCTCTTGGCCTGAGTATGAGTTTCCGTATTACAGGGTTTTTTTCAGTTGTTTTGAGGTTATATATGGGTCTTCTTCGCCCCAACACCCTATAAATCAAACATACCTTGCTGCGCACATACATGTAAACATTATTAGCCAGTAGCTGATTTCAGCTAACTCTCTGGTGATAGTTAGTTAAGCTGTATTATGTACTATAAATATAATAATTAGAGGGCAAAAAAAGGGTCCATGATACAAATAGTATTAATTCTAATGATCTTTTGTCTACATAGCTAAGATTTCCCTCTAGTGTGGAAACCATCAGAAACACAGGTTTCGATTAATTTCCTCCAAACTCCAAGTAAAGGGAATATGTCAGAGTTATGGAAAGAATGTCCACAGTGCTCTGACAAGGTCCGTCTGGTTAATTATGTCCTTAGTGGCAACACGTCTCCTGTTTTGTAACTTGTGGTGATTGCATTTAATGTAAAATCAGCCAAAATTTAAAGGTATTAAGCAGTTTCCTCAAAAAAGCATTCCCTTTCCTAGGTCTAGCAGAGAATGTAGGCTGCAGTCAAATTAATAAAGAAAAACTTTTAGTGTACAAAATCCAGGAAATATACATATAATGTGATCGTAATTCATCAAGAAGAATAATAAAGGCTGTAATATAAGTAAATGAAGTTATGCTGAAGTTAAAATAATACTAGTGAGATCAAAGCCCACCTATTTAACATGGAGATGCGCTAATTGGTGATTTTTTTAATCAAAAGAAGCCATTTGTTGTTGCCTTCATTGACTAAGAATGTAAAAAAAATATCATTAACAATAAAGAGAAAATAAATGTTTCAATAAATGAAAGTAAACATTCTTTGAAGCCTTAATCTGCTTTTCATTAATACACGAGGTACGTTCTACACAGACTACGTGGACCCAGGTCTGCATTCATCAGTATGGTTTGAATGCTGGAATAAAAGTAGATCAACACAATGCTGAATTAGGTGTGTCTTTTTTATTGTTAACTGGAGTCAAGAAAGCTTTTTAAAATACATATAAAGACACAAGACTGACTTGAGAAACCAGATTTCAATGTGTCAAGTTACAAATTTATTTTAAAGTACCATCCTGTGTTTTAAACCTCCCCTGCAACAATTTACTGAAACAAAGTGATGCTGAGCAATGTTAGACGTTCACTAACCAAAGGCTCTACTTCTGGATATATACTTACAGCTGCCAAATTTCAGTGGGCATGAGTGAGCATCCATAGGGAAGTCCTCCAAGTGCATTGGACATTCAGCTTGGACCGTAAGCCTAAAAGGCAAAAGACCACTCTGCATTTAAGTCAGTTAGCAGGACAGGAAAATCAATTCCACACAAATGAACAGAGTTCATGCTGATTTAGGAGATGAAACTGAAATGTTATATTAAACTAATTAAAATTTAAATCAGCTCTTGCTTCTTCCCTTTTATGTGTTCCTTTGGAAGGCATTGACTTATCACATCAAAAACCTGAAAGAGCTGACCTCAAAGCTATGAGGAAAGGCCATTTAAATGAAAATATAAATTATGTAACTGTAGGTTGTTAAGAAAAGTCATTCTCTTCTCATAATATTCTGAGGTACATGTGTGATTATATGGCCCTCAAAGGCTCATTACAAAAGCACATAAAATACAGTTAATTTGCCAAAGGATTGTGCTCCATAGTTTTCTGATTTTTTTTTTTTACAGTGTGAACAGAAGACATAGAAAAAAACCTCGTGTTCTTTCAAAAGATTTCTGCTACTCATTCTCCATGTTACTTGTGTTTATTACTTTCATTTATGTGTAAGCATGACAGTATATTAACAATGCATTCACTTTTGCCCATTTTGTGAAAAAATCCCAGCAATATCGCAGTATCAAATATGGCGATTAATACAACAAAAATAATTTCAAACAGTTCAAAGAAAGTTTTTGACATACTTTTATTTCCCATTATTTATAAATAAATAAATAAAATCTCTGTTCCTCCCTCCTATCCTCTAAGTCTCCTCTGGGTGGAGATTTTTTTCTGGATGTCTCTGTTTCTCGTCATCCAGTCTCCAACATCAGTTACATAGTGCTGTACTCTCAGTGGTTCATAGTGATTGTATTCCCCACTATGTTCTCCCACCCTTCCACCCAAAAATATTCCATATTTATATTCCCCTACTCCCCAGGAAAGTTTTCCTGACCTCAAGCTGCAGAGATAGAGAAGACTCAGCAAACAGCTGAAGGCAAAGGAAAGAACTGCAGGAGCCTCTGACATAAATCACACTATCATTTTGAATAGATGCAGATAAAGGATGGCTGTTTAAAATCTAGGCAATGAGAAGTTTTCACAATAATCTCATACCCTCAGAAACAACATACTTACAAGTCATGAACTTCTGAGCAAGTCACGAAAATGCTTCATTAATTCCACCTGACATGACTCATCTTATGTTTTTAAAAAAATTATTCATAATGATTTCAAACAGGATTTCTTACTATTTATAGCATATGTCTATAATACTTTCCAGGAAGGAGAGAATTTCTGTCAGTTTATACAAATACACGTTCAAATATTTATTTTAGCCCAAGCATAAAATACTATAAATAAGGGTTTCTATTTCCAGCAAAATTTCTGAACCTGTCCAACCACCACATCACTCAATGTCATTAGCAGTTTACCCATCAACACTCATTACTATAAGGGTTTGAGTGTTGCATAGGAAATCAGGCCCAAGGGATGCTGGTATGGCTGCATGGAAAAAATTGCATGGTACATGTTTGCCTTACAGCTTACATTTTATATTTTTCTGAGGCCAGGGAATTTAAGTCTAAATTCACAATAAATTCAATTTATTAAATATTCCCAAAGATGAAAAAGACACTACGTCAAAATTTTCTGGAAATTTGGATACATTTTCAAAGCAATTCATGTAGGTGTCATTATTGCAAGATGTAATCGAAGAATAAAGCGATCTTATAAAAATGCTGATTATGTGTATGCATACACGATGTTTATAATTTTTCATAAATGATTTTCTAAGCAAATGTAATACGTTTTACCAGCTAAATGTTCATCTTAGCTGCTAATCATGCACAGGATGCAAAAAATAAAACTCTCAGTATTGTAATTAGATATAAAGAAACAGTTATTACATATTAAGACATATTTTGCAGTAGCAGGCAAAAGTCATACACTATTTTAGTAATTTTAAGGGGGAGTTGAAAAACGTTGAGTATTTTAACAATTTTTACACCGTGATTCCCATCTGAAAGTCTCAAAGCACTTTATGCAGGTGGTCAGTAATTTTCTAATGCATTATAGAGGTATGAAAATGGAGGAGCTTGTAGGAAAACTGATCTAACTCATAACCAGCTGTACTGGGTTTTCCTGGCAAGGTTTTGGTAGTGGGGGGTCTACAGGGGCGGTTTCCATGAGAAGCACCTGGAAACCTCCCCTGTGTCTGACAGCCAATGCCAACCAGCCGCAAGATGG
>NW_010223554.1:0-7214 GCF_000690775.1 Eurypyga helias | reverse complement strand
CAAAACCAAAAAAACCCAAAAACAAACAAACAAACAAACAAAACTGAGCAGAGAAATTTCCATCAGAGAGAGAGCAAGATGTGAGAGGAACAGCGCTGCAGACACTCAGGTCAGTGGAGAAGGAGACAGAGGAGTTGCTCCAGGCACCAGAGCAGAGATTCCCCGGCAGCCCATGGTGCAGACCATGGTGAGGCCGACTGTGCCCTGCAGCCATGGAGGGTCATGGGGAAGCAGAGACCCACCTGCAGCCTGGGGAGGACCCCACACCAGAGCAGGGGGATGCCCAAAGGAGGCTGTGACCCCATGGGCAGCCCAGGCTGGAGCAGGCTCCTGGCAGGAGCGGTTGTCCCGTGAGGAGAGGAGCCCAGGCTGGAGTAGGTTTGCTGGCAGGAGGTAGAGAAATGGGGAGCAAAGCTGAGCCCAAGAAGAAGGTGGGGGGAAGGTGTTTTAAGGTTTGGGTTTCTCATTATCCTATTCTGATTTGATTGGTGATAAATTAAACTGCTTTCCTCAAGTCAAGTCTGTTTTGTCCATGACAGTAATTGCTGAGTGACCTCTCCCTGCCCTTATCTCAACCCACGAGCCCTTTGTTGTATTCTCTCTCCCCTGCCCAGCTGAGGAAGGGAGTGACGGAGCAGCTTTGGTGGGTGCCTGGCCTCCAGCCTGGGTCAGCCCACCACATCAGCAAACAGACTTGTAACAGAACTGGAAATAAAATTTATGTTTTCCTACCTCACTATCTGCTGGGACAGAGATGAAATAAATGAGAGTCCTCCTAGAACTTTGTTCAACTGTTACCCAGTAACATCACACCAAGAAATAGCTTGAGTAGGAAACATGAAAAAACTTACCTCATGGTGTACAAGAGAGTCCCATCATCTTGGATTCGTAGAAGCTTGTTTGGCATAGTCATGTTATGAGCCACTGACTTCTTCCCATTGTGAAAAAATGTATCTGGGGTCCAGATTTTGCTGGCCATTAAGTTGTTTAATCGAAGAATGTTCATTGGACCCTTAAACTTTAATCTCTCATCCTTCCATCTCTGACGGAAGAAAACATCTATTGTGTATTCCTGTAATGGAATAAACATATGCCTTTTTTTGTGACACAATGAAATATTAATCTGCTTTTCGAGGGCCAAAACAGAAAAGCTCTGGTTGCAAAAATTACCTTGGTAAAACTGTCAAGAGAGAACAACCATCACACAAAATTGCATAACACTTTGAATAATAAACAGGATGTCAATTTATTAAGGGCGTGACATTCTCTTTCATGACTGCTAGCTGTTGTTTGTATATCAAACCCTCCCAAAATTTAGATTTCTGTACCTGATACACATAGTATGTGTGACAAGGGTAATTTCAATAAGCACAGCTATTTTCATTAAGAAGTAAGAAAACAAACACACAGAAGGATATTAAACAATTCCTCTAGCAGATGCACCTGAATGACAGTAATCCAGCACTTCAAGAGCATGGAGAGTGGCTGAGACTGGAAGGAAGGAAGCCCAAGGGTACAATATATCCTGGCAGACTGATATAAGGAAGATTCTTCCAAAGGGGAGAGTAAGGTCCTGTAACTGTATGGATTTTATTAACAAAAGTAGATAGGTAGGGAAGAATAGCTGAGGATCAACAGGTGACACACTGTCAGCTGAACTTTGCCTAACCCTGGGAAGGAAGGAGAAAAGGCTGCAAGTGAAAGTGGACTGATGGCCTAGACCAGATGTCCGGGTATCCCATCTGCTGGGTTTTGTTGCTATTCTAAACAAAGAAAGAAAAAAGATACTGATTAAACATTGATAATGTAAATTCACCAGCTAACTTCAAATTGGACCTGTAAACGGATTTAGTGGTTTGCTACTGCCAGCACAGAATATAAACTGTGGAAATGGAAGAGCTTAAAAACTTTGTCGGAAGCAAACTGTATTCTGTACATTGGCAAATGCTGCCTTCGTGCAATTTCAGTTCTGCTGAACAGGTGTAAAACGGACTCATGATTTCAAAATACTAGCATGTTGCTACAGTCTGTGCTATTGCAATTACTCTGCAAATGCCACAGTTTATGTAAATTGTTTTTGAGTAAATTGTCTATCAATGGACAAGTCCTGATAAAATTCAACTAATATAAAATATTCAAGTGACTTCAAAAAAAGTAATATCAAGGGACTTGGCACCCACCACTTTCTTCTGTCTCGCTTGTGTGCTGATTAACAAGGCCTAAGTTTTTTCTCAATCAGTCATATGGTGGTGCAAAGGGGTGCAAAGCAGACAGCAAGAAGCAACACCCTTCTCAGTTCCTTTGGTCTCTGAAGCTAGGAGCCACAAGGACCTTTTCCAGGTCACAGCCAGCGGATGAGAGGAGCATGTGGAACAAAGGAAGGTGAATTCTGTTACCTGAAGGAGCTTGGCAGGGGCAGGAGATAAAGCAGTTTTGATTAGGAATTGTGACAGGTGCCTGGGGAGATCTTTTCAGAATGTTGTAATGGGATACTTACAAACTAACCTGACAAAAAACCTAGAAACCCCGATTTTACCTATGTCAAGGGGTCTTATGTTACTATAACAAAATCTTGTCATTTTTCTAATTAAAAGTATAGTTACACAAACAAGTATTAAATAAACACTACAGTACATTGAACAGTGATTTTCTTGGGTTTCTTTAATGCCAGTAGCTATTATATCGAATAATATTTTAACAAACATATATGTGAAATACAAAATTATGCACTTCTAAATCTTGTATTTCTTTGGCATTATACCTGGTCTTTTACTGCCTCTCATCACTGCCAGAGACTGCCTCATGAGAAGTAATTTGCCCATTTCTCTATGATAGATCACATATAATTTTCCTGGTTTATTTACTGATTTATATGTTATTTGCTAAATATTGTGCAATTTAAAATCCCATTTACAAATTCCAAGGTATCTCTCAGTTCAGGTGTAAACCAGGGAAAAGTCACAAAATGGATAACATAGTGGAGGATCAGGAGCAGCAGGAACAGTGTGGTTGAAGCAGGGGGAATATATGAAATCTGGCTAGAAATACTCGGTAATTCAAGGAAAACAATTGTCCTAAAAGCCTTGTGGTTTCTATCTGAGGGGCTTTGCCGATAAGTCATTGCTATGTATGAGAAGATTGACACTCAGGGAATGAAGACGTGGAAAGAAGAGTGTGACTTCTGGGAATAAGAGTTTGAAATCCCGCTGAAATGCAACAGAAATGAGCAATAAGTCGTACAAGTTCCTTTGACAAATATCTCCTACACATAACTGATTAGAATATAAATCTTAAGTTTTTGCAATAAAGAATTTCAAAGGTGCTGCTTCTTCAGTGCCTTTCAACATATAAAAAAAAGAATTACAGGAGATAGAGAAAAAAAAGCAGACATGAAATGCCACTAAATCAAAACTTTCAGAAGTCCCATCTGAGACATGGCAACTGCTTAGGAAGCAAAATAAGCAAGAGAGAATCGGAGCTGTAGCCTTGAAAGATCCCACTGACAAATCTCTGATCCACAGGTAATTCTACCTCTCTATTTCAATTTTCCATCCCATCTGTGCTGAAAATCTTTATTTGCAGAACATCCCATTAGGAAGATGGAAACAGGGAATAAACCAAGGTTGGGTGTGAATGATCATGAACAGCTTCTCTTTTTATTCACCACAATAGCAATAAAATCTCACCTAGTTCTTAAATAACTTATATTTCTATAGACCTCAATGCATTTTTCAAATGAAGTATTGGGTTCTCAATTTTATTTAAAGGGAAACCAAGTCACTGAGATGAAATAAACTTGTCCCAGTCCCTTTACAGTGTGATTATGAAAAGCAAAATATAATGCATGTGTCTTGCCTCCCAGTGCTATATTCACTGATCCCATGTTTCCTCCTGAACCATGAATATCCCTATGATGAATGCCATACAAAAAAAAAAAAAGGAAACTATTAACATATTTTTAATATTATCAATATGATAAAACCTCAGATTTTAATAAAAGATGATACATAAAGGTTTTGTAACTATTTCCTATCCCATGTATGTACTACTTTGTGGTAAATGCTGTGTCATGTTTACTTGTCAAGCAAGACTAACATTCTGTTGGAAATGCAAACCTGAACTCTAGAAAAAAAAAAAAAAAGACAAATTAATAGCTGATACTTATTTCATGCCTTCTGCAGATATTCTCCTATATGAAAAATGCCTGTGTTGTTCTCTGGGAGAAGGTTTAACTGACCTGAGTATAAGTAATCCCTCCTCACTACATGGCAGGTTTTTTTGCTAAGGCTAGATTTGTATGGGAAAAGTTTAAAAAAAAGAAAAAAATGAAAAATGTGCTCTCGTCCTCTCAGCCAATGGTTGGCAGATTTTGGCAGTCTTTGGCATCTGGAGTAAAGATGGAAGTGTTCCAAACATCCCAACGATTGTGAATGTCCATTAGCAAGCAGTATTGTCGTGAAGCAGACTGAACATTTTATTAATCACCTCCTGGAACACAGCATTTTCTTTAGTGAATAGTTCAGGCCAGAGTTCCTCATTCCCTACTTGTAAAGATTTTTCTCAGATGGTTCTCTAAAAGTTTAACATTTTCTTGATCACTGCTAAAGCCATTAACTGACACACATATATAACCACATTTTTGTATTTGGCGTTTAAAAGTTTTTTATTAAGCAAACTTAAATTCTGCAAAATACACAATTTTTAACACATAAGATTAATGGACCTTAATCTAACCTAGCTAATACAGGGGCTTCATATTAATATTTATTTTTACATTAGTATAATTTCTTAATTCCTTAAAACGTATCTTCTTGGTGTCATAGGTATTTTAAGGCAATGTGAATTTTTCTTTCAGTTTAGAATAAAAATTTAACAATATCAGTATACAACCATTGAATACTAACATGGGTGGTGTGCAACTAAGTATCAAAGCCACTCCAAGAAAACAGTTTTAGACAAGAGACAATGCAATTATTCAAAGCAAAATAATCTGCCTAATATCTAGATTCTTGCTATAATCTGATATTTGTGTGTTTGCTCAGTGCAAGTTTGTGATAGAACTTTGTCAAATTAATTTACCAAAATTCCTCACTAAGAATTAGGACCTAGTTTTTGAGTGAATGCTGAAACTAGCTTTACAGTGGGAGGATCAGATCATTAGTTTGTTGTTTTGGTCATTTCATTCTCTGTGGGATAGATTTCTGCATGGTACAAATGCCATTACACAAGGGCTAACACACTACAACAGTCTGCAAAACCTCACAGCCTGTCTACCAGACTGGACAAACAATGTTTCTACCACTGCCATCTCATTTTCTACTTCTTTTTTTTTTTTTTTTTTTAAAGTCTATCAATATAAAGACTGAAAGTGATGCAAATCTTCCCGAAATCCTCATCACTCCAATCACAAACACTGACTACTCAGGCTCCGTATAAGTACTTCACTGGCTGTTTATCCAACAGCAAACCTCACTGCACAGATGGATAAACTGAGCCCACTTGCTCTTTTCCAAAACTTACATTCTGTTGTGAACAAAACACATCAGCACATGGAATGAAATTGCAGACAGCCAGATATTCCCTTCAGGTCTTTGGGAGGTGCGGATCTTATATATTGGTGAATAGAATTATTGAAAATATTCCGAATAAACACCCTTATGGAGGAGAAGGGCTGTGGTTTGAAACTGCACTGTTCATTATTTCATATCAAACCCCTTAACAACCCTGTTAAAAACTTAAAACACTATCCTATCACTGCATTTCAAAGGAATGTGTATTCATTTTTAAATACATAAGTAATGTCTGCCAGATATATATGACCTTCAATACTATAAAGAAAATGTGGTATAGTTCTAGGGAATTGCAGCATGATTTTCCTCTATTTGAAGAACTCGTTTCTAGCCTTTTATTTCTGCTTCATCTGCCAACTTCAGTCATTTTTGTCTAAGCATTTAATCTAAACATGAAGTATTTGAAAAAAATCAGGAAAAAATGTGTTAAACCAGTTTGAGTGATAGTGTCTAGGGAAGAGAATGCCTTTTTATTCATATCCATTTATGAAAAGGACCTTCTCTGAATGCCTTTCACTCCCTTTCTTTCCATGGAGCTGATGCAGAATGAACTCTGAGTCTAAAATAAGCACTGAGAAGGGATGAGAGAGGAATGAGAAAGATATGAATAGGGATTACTTAGAGCCTACAGAATATTATTCACACTGATGACACTGAAAATACAAACATTTCTCATTACCGTTTTTGATTCAGACAAGGAGAAAGAGCAACCCTGGAACAAACTGGATGTCTGGTGCCAGGGACAGGAATCCAAATAGGAGGTACACTGCGAGCTAATGCCACAGCCAAGGGCTGGGATACAGCCTCTGACAAATCAATCTCCAGTGTTGATTCATTTGGCAGGATGTTTCACAGGGGACCAAGTCTTCCCAACAGAATAAAAGGACAGAAATTCTGCAAGAGATCGTATGAGATATCTTCCTCAAAAATTCAGCCTATGGATTTAACCTGAAAAGGCAATGACCTGGGCCTATAAAAAAAGGGAATAGAGCAAGCAATTTACTGACTTTTCAGAAGCGTATCAATGATAAAAAGACAACCTAGATGCTCCCCAACACCCAAGAAAAGCAAGTGTATTTATAATTTCCGTTTGCTTTTTAGTCTTTAATCTTTGTAACTGAGTTAAAATAAATGCTACTGTAAAATTGCAGTACTTCTTTTCTAGTCTTTGTGGAAAAAATCGTGTTGGAGCATTCCTTTATTCCTTCCTGACTAACATATTATACATCCCTTGTAAAGCTTCCCACCAGTTAAGAACTAGAGCTACAAATCAGAATCTGAAGCAGCTAAAAAAATAAGTTTCCTAGGGTGGGGTGGGGGGGAAAAAGTGAACTACAAAATGGAATGAAGTCTGAAAAACAGACACAAAAAAAGAAATGTGGTTCCCAGTTCAGCCACTCTCTCTAAAGAGCTATCCTCAATTGTAGTGAGAGATGCTGTAACAAACCTTGCAGACTTTTTGGGATTTGACTTTCAGCCTTTATTGAAAATTTCTATTCTGGCTATATATGAGAAATCAGAAACATTTATTGAAAGTTTAATTGAAAACTGACAAGATGGAAGTGTGTGTAGCAATGAACTAGCTAGTCTGAGAATAAGCTGTAAAGGTACTTTGCTTGCAGGGCTAAAATCAGAGATAACAGC